>NC_069501.1:538724540-538840030 GCF_027579735.1 Bombina bombina | reverse complement strand
AAAAATTGTCAAGACAATAATTACTTGACTCTATTGGACCGCTTTACTAAACTTTTTGAAATCTCTGAAAATAGAGTGGGTTCAACGCATATTATGCTTCATATGCAATACTAATGCTGCTATGACAATAGAACACAAAAAAATATCTTGAGAAACATATCACAGATCTCTGATTCTGCTTTAAAGGGACATTGTACACTAGATTTTTCTATGTGTAAATGTTTTGCAGATGATCCATTTATATAGCCCAGCAGGGAGTGTTTTTGAAACAATGCATAGTGTTTTTTTTTTTTAATAACATTGTTCTTATTTTCCAGAGTTTTAGATGTATACAGATGTCTTCAGATTCATGTGGCTCCTGTTTGCATAATCTGTCTTTTCATATGCATGGAAGGGGGGGGCTCTTAATTTTTTCACAGCCCCTTTCACTGGGTGTCCCAGCCTAACCTCATCAACAGTGCTTAACTAGGAACTTCAAAGTAAGTTTTTACCAAACAATAAACTATCATATTAATATTTTCAGTACTCTGAACAAAGTAAAATCCTAAGCTAAAAAATTTTTTATCCCAGTAATTTCTCTGCCAGAGCGGGAAAGGTAAGAGGCCATTTCCTGGGTATGTCCCCTATTCATCAAGGCCACAATTTTTTCAATACCCATAATCTAAATGATTCCCTGTATCAGTACCAAAAGACCCTCCACTAGGTTTGGAGAACAAAATGTGGTTAAGAGAATAACCACAAAAAAAGAGTACACTTGTAGCACTCAGGAGCTAGTTAAATTGCTAGGAAAAAGTCTGAAAAGCTCAGTGAGTGGGAACATTAGAAAGACAACATTAGTCTCCAAGAGTACTAAACCTAACTAAGTTAAAACTTAACATTTATTCATTATGCAGTGCTAAAATTTGCGGAAAACACGAAAATTAAAAACACTAACCGTGATTGGAGCTAGAATAAGTCTGGAATGTATAGGCTAATTGGACCGATGTATAAATCTGTAGATCAGAGTCTCCTCTATATGGGCTATAGTATTGTGGCTAGAGTTAGATACAATGAGGAAAATTTAAGATCTTGTACCGTTTCTGTTATTTTTGGAAGAACCAATGAATACAAATACTTCTATTGGGGTTGAATTTATTCCCACTTTGGTGGGATTTATTATATTGGAGTGAATAGCACTTCCTATAGGGTTAGGCCACTGTTGATTGACACCTTTTTGGACACATTGATGTAATTATATCTAAAGAAATGGGTTGCAGTAAGTTGAAGTTTGTGACCCAGATCTCACAATGAATATACGTGAAAGGATATATTGCGTCCAATTTATTCGATTCCTACAAATAATCGTTAATATTACCCAGTTGAGATTAGTTCACTTGATTAGTATAGCTACAGGTTTACTTATAAAGTGTAGTCAGTTTATTGTGAGTACAACTTTCAGATTAAATTACTGCAAGGGTACGTGTTACAAATTTTCTATAGTTATTATATCTCGATGATAGACAAAGAAATATGCTTGTACTGAAATAGAATTTATTGGATTGAGGTATATGTGTAACAGTCCCTTTTTCTAGTTCACTCTTAACTGGTACCGTTATTGTACACAATAGTATGGTTCTATATATGTAGCTAAACTTAGATATATTTCGGCCAAATAATATAACCTGTTAGTTATGGAGAAAGTTTTTTCTGGTTGGATTTGTGTAGGAATATGTGTCAATTTATAATACATTGTAGCTGTTTCAGTCATGCTTGTGCAAACATTGGTTACGTTTGAGTATCTTAATTTATTGAAACAAAGACACAAAAATATAGTTTTTAAATTGAAGCCTACTTGGCTTACACTAGGTTTCTCCCTGCCAGAGCCAGACCATGGGGACAGAGAGGTTCACATTCCAGAACTAGGCCTGCAACCATCCAGGTAATTCATCAGTTTCCTTTAATTACTACTTCCCAGCCTATAACTGGTGGTAGACAAGCCCAATTTCTCACAATTTGGCCCATACAGCAGCAAATTAATGGGTTCTTCAAGCTGTCAAAAGCAGTTCTAAAAGAATTTAAAATTTCTTTTCCAATTAAAATTTTAAGACCAAATCATATTCATTTCTCAAGAGGACAAAATTCTGGTTCAGATAGATTTCAAATCTTGTTCTCCAAAAAACTTATTACCAACCTCTGATATCCAAAATATGTATTTAAGCAATCTTTCATGTAAAAAAAAAAAAGTTATAAATCTAAAATCCCTGAATTGTTTCATTGTCTATCGTCCCTTCAAAATGGAAGGCTTTCATCTTCTTCAAGAATGCACATCAGAAAACGATTAATTGGTTGGTTTGCTTGGATACATCAGATGCTTAGGAGGTTATTCCACATTGCCCAACATATATGGTTTTTAACTTTTTTTTCAATAAAGTTACTGTTTTCATTATCCTAACCCCCAGAGTTCCAGCATCGCCTCCTCTTTCCGTAAGATGCCCATCTAACCTTACCAATCAATTCAGAGCACTACAATTCCTTGTGTTTTGTTGGGAAAATCAATTTTGGAATTTTACTTGCCTTATCTACGGCACCTTGGATTTTTACAAAACTTCTAAAACCTGTGGTGTCTTGGTTTAGACTTCAGGGAATTCACTTAATTATGTATTGTGACGAAATTCCCATAAAAACCTAGATTTTTCTAGGGCTCCAAATAAATACAACAACTTTTGCTCTAAGTCTTCTATCACAAAAGATAAATATATATATTTTTTTTAAAAATCCAGATCTCTTACAATTTTTTATTTTATTTCTATCAGGACGATAGACAATATAGTAGGATTATTAATATCATCCTCTAATTAAAAGGTCTGAAGATTTCTTATCTTCAGAAAGGTTTTTCTTAGGCTCACCATATTCCATTATTATCTTTGGATGCCAAAGAGGAACTCAAAGGGTCGCTCTCTCATATGGCCGCCTGGAATGGGAGAGAAATTTTTGGAAAACTACCAGATATGATAAAAGAATCAGATGCCAGTTGTTCCAGTTTGGGAACACTCGCGGTGGTCCGGCCATAACAGGAGGGAAATAGTCACTATAAGAAAAACACTTCCATTTCAATCGTTTGAAACTTTTGGTTGGATATTTTGCTGTGAAGTTTTGTAAAGGGTTTTTATCCAGTGTCCATTCAATTTTGCATGGATAACCTTACCGTCCTTTACCTGAATCATCTGTGGAGAACAAAGTACAAAAATCTTTCAAATACTACAAATTATTTCCTACACCTTGTCTAGACAGTAAAATTTTCATTATGGCAGAATATATTCAGTCTTTCTAATTCCTAAGTGGATTAGGGTTCTCATTATTTGAAAGATTCAAGCGTTCAGAAGCTGAACAGAAAAAAAAAATTGTGTTTTCTCAATTTAAGAGGTTCTTTCTCTATCGATTTGATTCTCGCTTGAACTTCCAATTACAGCCTTATTACAGCTGGCGTCCAGATCTGGAAGCCAGGGCAATAAATGCCTTCTTTCAACTCTGGCCTCTGCAAGCAGTGCATGAGTTTCCTCTTTTTTGAGGATTGCGAGAACCCTTTCCATTGTTTGCAGGGATCTTATACAGGTATACCTCGTTCACACAGCAGGTTAGAGACTGGAGCCCCTCTGTAAAGTGAAAACCGCCTTAAAAGTAAAACAAGGCAGTTTTAGCTTTTTTTTCTCTCACTTTCCAGTGTGTTTAAAAACAGGTTTGAACTAACATATCAGGTGTACAATAGCACAGTATTAAATAAAAACTGTACAGTACCAGTAAAATATAGTGATAATTACTGCAGTAATAACCACACTGACATGGAGTGCACTGCAATGATGTAAACAGACTGAACTGCGCATAACAAAGGTCGCCTCTCTCGCAATCTCACGATAAGTAGAGTATGGTTTCAAAATCCTTGGAGATTTAACGTCAGCTCCATAGTAGCCCTGTATTAGTAAAGCTCTGTAAAGCGAGGTATACCTGTATCTCTAGCAACCATTACTCCCCTGTGGCCAGCCCAAACGTGGTATCCATCTCTTCTAGATAAGTCTTACCAACTACCTATTCTTCTCCTTCCAGATCTATTATCTAATCCAGATGGAAAGCCTCACAAGCTCGTTCTTCAATCTCTCAAAATTGTAGTGTAGACTACTTCAGGGGATCCTGGTCAAAGCTAAACTCCTCATGCAGGAATCATGCAGTTACTGGGTCATGACTTATGTGTGTGTTGTGTGTTATTACCCATACAACACTTTAAAGATTGACTACAAATCAGGAATAAATTATTCACGCATTATAGTCACTTTGCAAAAAATTGCAGCATAATAATAGGGTCGTGAAAGTATGTGGTATTGGGGGAATTTTTTTTTTTTGAAGAACCCTGGTCAAGCTGATTTATATAAAAGGGATCTAGATTCCATTTCAGCTAATGTAATTTTCTCCTCAATTATTCAATTTAGGTTTAGCTTACAGGTATATCAAACATTTTATGTTCCGCTATTTCTGCCAGCCATGAGCTTATCCACAAATGTTCCTATGGTTAAACATCCCTTGATATGTAGAATTTTAAAAACCATCAAACAAAAAACATAAATAATGCTTACCTGATAATTTCATTTTCTTCTGAAGGGAAGAGTCCACAGCTGCATTCGTTACTTTTGGGAATTCAGAACCTGGCCACCAGGAGAAGGCAAAGACACCCCAGCCAAAGGCTTAAATACCACCCCCCACTTCCCTCATCCCCCAGTCATTCTGCCAAGGAAACAAGGAATATTAGGAGAAATATCAGGGTGAAAAAAGGTGCCAGAAAAACAAAAAAAGAAATTTATGCTTACCTGATAAATTGGTTTCTTTTTAGACACGATGAGTCCACGGATTTCATCCTTACTTGTGGGATTACGCCTCCTGGTCAGCAGAGAGAGGCAAAGAGCACCACAGCAGAGCCGTATATATAGCTCCTCCCTTCCCTCCCACTCCAGTCATTCGACCAAAGTTAAGGAAGAGAAAGGAAAAGCCAAGGTGCAGAGGTGTCTGAAGTTGAACCAAAATATAACCTGTCTCATAGAACAGGGCGGGCCGTGGACTCATTGTGTATAAAAAGAAACAGGATTTATCAGGTAAGCATAAATTTCCTTTTCTTTTTAAAGACACGATGAGTCCACGGATTTCATCCTTACTTGTGGGATACAATACCAAAGCTACACTGATGATAAGGGAAGGACAAGACAGGGAACCTAAATGGAAGGCACCACTGCTTAAAGAACCCATCTCCCAAAAACAGCCTCAGCTGATGCAAAAGTATCAAAGTTGTAAAAGGTAGAAAAAATGTGAAGAGAGGACCAAGCTGCAGCCATGCAAACTTGGTCTACAGAAACTTCATTCTTGGTTGTCCACGAGTAAGCAACATCCCTAGTATAATGGGCTGTAACTCTTTCAGGAGGCTGCTGTTCACAGTCTCATATGCAAAAACGGAAGATACTCTTCAGCCAAAAAGAGAAGTAGCTGTAGCTTTCTGACCCTTACGTCTTCCAGAGAAAACGACAAAGAAGATGACTGACGAAAGTCCACAGTCGCTTGTAAATAAAATTTTAAAGCACAGACCACATCCAAACTGTGCAAAAGACGTTCCCTTTGAGAAGAAAGATTAGGACACAAGGAAGGAACAACAATCTCCTGATTAATGTTCCTGTTTGAAACAATCTCAGGAAGGAACCGTAGGTTAGTACGTAAAACTACCTTATCTGAATGAAAAATAAGATAAGGACAATCGTATTGTAATGCCAAAAGTTCAGACACTCTTCGAAGTGAAGAAAAGGCAACAAGAAATAAAACTTTAAGAACTAAAATCAGACTCCATGGAGGAGCAATTGGTTTGAAACACAGGCCTGATTCCAACCAAAGCCTGACAAAAGGATTGAACGTCTGGGGCCTCCGCCAGACGTTTGCATACAAAATAGATAAGGCAGAAATCTGACCCTTTAGGTAACTTGCCGATAAACCCTTCTCAAATCCTACTTGGAGAAAAGATAAAATTCTGGAAAACCTAACTCTACTCCATGAGTAGCTCTTGGATTCACACCAAGAAAGAAATTTACACCATATCTTATGGAAAATCCTTCTAGTTACAGGCTTACAAGCCCGGATCATGGGCCCTATGACCGAATCAGAAAACCCCCGCTTGGATAGAATTAAGTGTTCAATCTCCAAACAATCAACTGCAGAGAAAGTAGGCTTGGGAGAAGGAAGGACCCTCGATGAGAAGGCTTTCCTCAACTGAAGTTTTCAAGGTGGCAGTGATAACATTTCCACCAGATCTGCAAAACAAATCCTGCGAGGCCCCGCAGGAGCCATGAGGATCACTGGTGCCCTTCCCTGTTTGATTTGAGTAATGACTCGAGAAAGAAGCGCAAAAACA
Organism: Bombina bombina; assembly: GCF_027579735.1. Taxonomy (NCBI): domain Eukaryota; kingdom Metazoa; phylum Chordata; class Amphibia; order Anura; family Bombinatoridae; genus Bombina; species Bombina bombina. Next base: position 538,833,615 of record NC_069501.1, on the reverse strand, counting down.
GAGAAAATAGGTATGTAAGACTGAAGAACCAAGTAACCGCCAGAGCATCTATCAGTTCTGCCTGGGGATCCCTGGACTCCGACCCTAATCTCGAGAATTTGGCATTCTGTCGAGAACCAAAAGGTATAATTCCAGCTGACCCCACCTGAGAAGCAGGCTGTAGAACACTTCCGGATGGAGTTCCCAAACAGCTTGTGAGCGCACAGTCAAGTCGCAAATAGCTGCAGCTGGATTCAAACTGCAAGCCCTCCGTTTGCTAGACAGCTAAACTAACCTTCAGGCTACCACAGCTGGCTGTCCTGGAGGAAAGGGCTGCCTGTTCAGAAAATCCGCCTCCCAGATGACCATCCCTGAGATGTGGATCGTTGACAACAAGAATGGGCCTCTGCCCACTGAAATAAGTTGGTTACCTCTGTCATTGCTAAGGAACTCCTCGCTCCCTTCTAATAATTGATGTAAAACCACCAAAAGAAGTTTTCCAACTGAAACCTGAGAAGTTGAGACGAAGCCAACTGTGAACAGGCCAAAAAGACATTAAATATCGCTCTCAGCTCCAGGATGTCTATAGGAATCCAAATGTATTCGAGAAGACAAATCCGAATAATTTCCGTTTCATTACATAAACCTATAGAACTGCAAAGGTCAAAAATTAAACCGAGCAAACGGGACGAAGCCCATTGATGTACCATCAGCCCAAATACCTCCATGAAACTAAGCCATTGATGGCCGATGAGTGGACTGAAGAACTAGACAAGTATCGAAAATCTTTGATGTCTAGACGTCTTTCACAAAAATCTTCATCAATAAAGAAGCTATTATGGTTCAAAATCACCCCTGTATATGGGATTAAAGAATTCTCATCCAAAGTAACCTTTCCACCGTGAAATCGTAGGAAATAAAACGACAGTTCCGTGTGGAATCTAGCTAGTTGAAAAGGTGGCGTCTGGAATATGATGTGGTCCAGATAAGATGCCACTGCAATTCCTCGTAATCGAAATACCGCCCACAGAGATACCAGAATATTTGTGAAATAACTGGGAAACTGTCGCAAGACCAAAGAGAAAAATACAAAGTAGCAATGTTTGACCAGAAGACAAACTTTTAGAAACTTTGGATGATCCCAGTGGACGGGAACATGTAGGAACACGTCCTGTTATCTACTGTTGTCCAGGGTTAAAGGAAAAATGAAACAAATAGTTTCCATCTTGAAGTACGGTACCCCAAGAAGCTTGCTTAGACTTCTGAGATCTAAAAATTTTCAATACGTAGATCTCCAAAACATTTCAACCCAAGTCTGAATGAAGGAGGACTGTCCCCTATACGATCCGGTTCCTGATCGGGACATGTCCGTCATGCTGTCCTTATTCAACAGCAGGCTAAATGAACTCTATCTCCATATAGGTTTAGTCTCTTTCTGATTGGAAACAGAAAGGAAAAAACCACTTCTCTTAAAATTCCAAAAAAGGAACAAAAACTGCTCTGCCGTCTCTTTTTGACTGATAGTTTCTCATGTCCTACGAGAAAAAAAGAAACTCGAAACATTGTCTCCCAAATTGATAACTCGAAAAGAGACATTCATATAAAGGAATCAGCCCGCTTAAGAGCGTTCAACCTATCCTGGATAACATCCAAGGAAGATTCCGTTGCACATACATAGTATGAAATAGACCCTTAAAATTCGTATCATAGGGTCTTTAACTCCACAACTATCCTTCTATGGGAATAGTAAATCTTATAGCTAAGGTGAAAAAGACTTCTTCCCCTGGGAACTGTTTTCCAAGCCTCCTTGAAGGAAAGTACTTCAAAAAAATTAATTACCATCTGAGATTTTTTTTTTTTTTTATATATCTTATATACCTCAGACACTACCGAAGAATCTTCCCTTTAGCTCTGAGGGAAGAGACATTCGGAAAAACGTATTCACTGATGTACCCATTTCCTTATGCACCAACCCCGCAAGATGGGGGGAAAAATGGCAAAGTAACTTCAGAAGGAGATTGAGGTAAACCACAGAGCACTGCCTTTAAGGGCTATAACATTGGGACACTTGAGGAGAGAATAGTGGCATAAATTGAATCTTATCAAACGATTCTTTAGCCATGTCTGCTTTAAAAAGGAAGTTGAATCAGAAAAAAAAAAAAAACACTATCTGAACAACCTATGGTTGTTGGTTATTAAACATATAAACAGTTGCGATCCATTATTGCATATTCAAAACAGAAACGGTGTCACCGTAGTTGTAATATTTTATTAAAACTTTAACCATATAAAAGATTGTACTGTGACTTTAAAATGTTAAAACGTCACATATATTTCTCCATGTAGAAAAAAAGTCGTCCAGAGTAGCTAAAAACTCCTTAAGTAACAGATGGAGGTGTACTAGCTTAAACCTGAAATATACAACTTCAGTATCAGCAGGAGGAATTACACTGTCAGAAGCTGAGATTTTATCCTCAGATGCTACCGAAGAATCCTTTCCCTCACGTCTGGGAGGGGACCTTGAGATAGTAACAACCGTGACAGGAACCTAGCTCACTGAATGTTTAGATTTTCTCTTGCACTCTCCCTGCAGCATGGTTAAAGCCGACAACACACTCGCGACTGCTTCGCACCGGTGGGAAATGATGTCTTGTAAAAACAAAATTTATGCTTACCTGATAAATTTCTCTCTCTTGTGGTGTATCCAGTCCACGGATTCATCCATTACTTGTGGGATATTCTCCTTCCCAACAGGAAGTTGCAAGAGGACACCCACAGCAGAGCTGTCTACATAGCTCCTCCCCTAACTGCCACCCCAGTCATTCGACCGAAGACAAGCAAGAAAAAAGGAGAAACTATAGGGTGCAGTGGTGACTGTAGTTTAAAAATAAAAAACACCTGCCTTAAAGTGACAGGGCGGGCCGTGGACTGGATACACCACAAGAGAAAGAAATTTATCAGGTAAGCATAAATTTTGTTTTCTCTTGTAAGGTGTATCCAGTCCACGGGTTCATCCATTACTTGTGGGATACCAATACCAAAGATTAAGGACACGGATGAAGGGAGGGACAAGGCAGCAACTTAAACGGAAGGCACCACTGCCTGCAAGACCTTTCTCCCAAAAATAGCCTCAGAGGAAGCAAAAAGTATCAAATTTGTAGAATTTAGAAAAAGTATGAAGCGAAGACCAAGTCGCCGCCTTACAAATCTGTTCAACAGAGGCCTCATTTTTAAAAGCCCATGTGGAAGCTACCGCTCTAGTGGAATGAGCTGTAATTCTTTCAGGAGGCTGCTGGCCAGCAGTCTCAAAAGCTAAACGGATTATGCTTCTCAGCCAAAAAGAAAGAAGATGCCGAAGCATTTTGGCCTCTCCTCTGTCCAGAGTAGACAACAAACAATGCAAATGTTTGACGAAAATCCTTAGTAGCTTGTAAATAAAACTTTAAAGCACGAACCACGTCAAGATTGTGTAATAGACGTTCCTTCTTTGAAGAAGGATTAGGACACAGTGATGGAACAACAATCTCCTGATTGATATTCTTATTAGATACCACCTTAGGAAGAAACCCAGGTTTGGTACGCAAAACTACCTTATCTGAATGGAAGATCAGATAAGGGGAATCACACTGTAAGGCAGATAACTCTGAAACTCTTTGAGCCGAAGAGATAGCTACCAAAAACAGAACTTTCCAAGATAGAAGTTTGATATCTATGGAATGCAGAGATTCAAACGGAACCCCTTGAAGAACTTTAAGAACTAAATAAACTCCATGGCGGAGCAACAGGTTTAAACACAGGCTTGATTCTAACTAAAGCCTGACAAAACGCCTGAACGTCTGGAACATCTGCCAGACGCTTGTGCAGAAGAATAGACAGAGCAGAAATATGTCCCTTTAAGGAACTGGCTGACAATCCCTTCTCCAATCCTTCTTGGAGAAAGGATAATATCCTAGGAATCCTGACTTTACTCCATGAGTAACCCTTGGATTCACACCAATGAAGATATTTACACCATATCTTATGATAGATTTTCCTGGTGACAGGCTTTCGAGCCTGAATTAAGGTATCAATGACCAACTCGGAGAAACCACGTTTTGATAAAATCAAGCGTTCAATCTCCAAGCAGTCAGCCGCAGAGAAATTAGATTTGGATGTTTGAATGGACCTTGGAGTAGAAGGTCCTGCCTCAGCGGCAGAGTCCATGGTGGAAGGGATGACATGTCCACCAGATCTGCATACCAAGTCCTGCGTGGCCACGCAGGTGCTATCAAAATCACCGAAGCTCTCTCCTGCTTGATCTTGGCAATCAGACGAGGGAGGAGAGGAAATGGTGGGAACACATAAGCCAGGCTGAAGGACCAGGGCACTGCTAGAGTATCTATCAGCGCTGCCTGGGGATCCCTTGACCTGGACCCGTAACAAGGAAGCTTGGCGTTCTGACGAGACGCCATCAGATCCACTTCAATTTGCCCCATAGTTGAATCAGCTGGGCAAATACCTCCGGATGGAGCTCCCACTCCCCCGGATGAAAAGTCTGCCGACTTAGAAAATCCGCCTCCCAGTTCTCTACTCCTGGGATATGGATAGCTGAGAAATGGCAAGAGTGAACCTCTGCCCATAGAATTATCTTTGAAACCTCCAACATTGCCAGGGGGCTTCTTGTTCCCCCCTGATGGTTTATATAGGCTACAGTCGTGATATTGTCCGACTGAAATCTGATGAACCTGACCGCAGCTAGTTGAGGCCATGCCTGAAGAGCATTGAATATCGCTCTCAGTTCCAGAATGTTTATCGGAAGGAGGGCTTCCTCCTGAGTCCACGAACCCTGAGCCTTCAGGGAGTTCCAGACTGCGCCCCAGAAGGCTGGCATCTGTCGTCACTATAGTCCACTCTGGCCTGCGGAAACTCAATCCCCTGGACAGATGGACCCGAGATAACCACCAGAGAAGAGAATCCCTGGTCTCTTGATCCAGATTTAGCAGAGGGGACAAATCTGTGTAGTCCCCATTCCACTGATTGAGCATGCAAAGTTGCAGTGGTCTGAGATGTAGGCGGGCAAACGGAACTTAGTCCATTGTCGCTACCATTAGGCCGATTACTTCCATACACTGAGCCACTGACGGCCGAGAAGTGGAATGAAGAGCACGGCAGGAAGTTAGAAGCTTTGATAACCTGACCTCTGTCAGAAAATTTCTCATTTCTACTGAATCTATCAGTGTTCCTAGGAAGGAAACTCTTGTGAGAGGAGAAGAGAAAACTCTTTTCTTCGTTCACCTTCCACCCGTGAGACCTCAGAAAGGCCAGAACAATGTCCGTATGGGACCTGGCGATTTGAAAAGTCAACGCCTGTATCAGAATGTCGTCTAGGTAAGGAGCCACCGCTATGCCCCGTGGCTTTAGAACCGCCAGTAGGGACCCTAGAACTTTCGTAAAGATTCTTGGTGCCGTGGCTAACCCGAAGGGAAGAGCTACAAACAGGTAATGCCTATCTAAGAAGGCGAACCTGAGGAACTGATGATGATCTCTGTGAATCGGAATGTGGAGATAAGCATCCTTTAAGTCCACGGTAGTCATATATTGACCCTCCTGGATCATAGGGAGGATGGTTCTGATAGTCTCCATCTTGAAGGATGGGACCCTGAGAAATTTGTTTAGGATCTTGAGATCCAAGATTGGTCTGAAAGTTCCCTCTTTTTTGGGAACTATAAACAGATTTGAATAGAAGCCCTGCCCCTGTTCCTCCCTTGGAACTGGGTGGATCACTCCCATAACCAGTAGGTCTTGAACACAACGTAAGAATGCCTCTCTCTTTATCTGGTTTACAGATAATTGTGAGAGATGAAATCTCCCCTTTGGAGATGAAGCTTTGAAGTCCAGAAGATATCCCTGGGAAACAATCTCTAATACTCAGGGATCCTGGACGTCTCTTGCCCAAGCCTGGGTGAAGAGAGAAAGTCTGCCCCCCACTAGATTCGGTCCCGGATCGGGGGCTACTCCTTCATGCTGTCTTAGAGGCAGCCGCAGGTTTCTTGGCCTGCTTCCCCTTGTTCCAAGCCTGGTTAGGTCTCCAGACTGGTTTGGGCTGGACGAAATTTCCCTCTTGTTTTGCATTAGAGAAAACTGAAGCTGCGCCACTCTTGAAGTTTCGAAAGGAACGAAAATTATTCTGTTTGGTCCTTAACTTATTGGACCTATCCTGAGGAAGGGCGTGACCTTTACCTCCAGCAATATCAGAAATGATCTCCTTCAGACCGGGCCCGAATAGGGTCTGTCCCTTGAAGGGGATGTTAAGAAGCTTAGACTTTGAAGTAACGTCTGCTGACCAGGACTTAAAGTGAAGGTAAAGTTCGATTGTTTTGAATGAAATCCTATACATATCAATACAAATAAATGGCACTTTCATTCATTAAAATTTATATTTTTACTTTGATCCTTTGTTATCTCCGTTTTTATTTTGCAGCTCGCTATCTCATAAATCAGCCCGTTATTTTTCTTTTTTTTCTACATGCTGGTCACGTTTTTTCACCAGCCAATTGACTTTCTGGCCGTTAGGCGGCCGTCATTTGACGTCAGCATGGTCTTGGACAATATGCGCATGTGTTAGTTTTTTTTTATCACACTGACAAGGCGAGCGCGGCCCCGCTTTGCGCATGGTTAATACAAACTGAGTTGTAAAACACACAGGACGAGATTACCGCATGCGCATTGTTGAGCATCAGCGAGTTGATGCGCATGCGCAGTTTGTATACTCGCCGTGCACGAGCCTTGTAGACACGTATAGAGCGGGTGGGACCGCTCTATACATCACAATATCAAAACTCAGGAAATGGCTAATGGGAGGAGTTTCAAACAGAACGGTAGGGAAAAAACAAAGCCCGATATTATATAAATAATTAATATTTTCAAAAAAATAACTTAGCGACTCTGTATTTCATATGCTTAAAAATCCAATACTGCAAAATGAACGCTGTAACTTTACCTTCACTTTAAGCCATAGCTCACTACGCGCCAAAATGGCAAAACCTGAATTCTTAGCTGTTAGCTTGGCTAACTGAAAAATGGCGTCAGAAATAAAGGAGTTAGCTAACTTAAGAGCTTTAATCCTGTCTAGAATATCGTCTAACGGGGTCTCTACCTGTAGAGTCTCCTCAAGAGACAAACCAAAAGCAGCAGTAACTGGGGCAATGCATGCAAGAGGCTGGAGAATAAAACCTTGATGTATAAAAATTTTCTTAAGGAGACTCTCCAATTTTTTATCCATAGGATCTAGGAAAGCACAACTGTCCTCGACGGGGATAGTTGTACGCTTAGCTAGGGTAGAGACTGCTCCCTCCACCTTAGGGACCGTCTGCCACGAGTCCCTTATGGTGGCATCTATGGGAAACATCTTTTTGAAAGCAGGAGGGTGACAGAACGGCACACCTGGTCTATCCCATTCCTTAGTAATAATTTCCGATTACTTCTTAGGTACTGGAAAAAACATAATTTATGCTTACCTGATAAATGTATTTCTCTTGTAGTGTGTTCAGTCCACGGGTCATCCATTACTTATGGGATATATTCTCCTTCCCAACAGGAAGTTGCAAGAGGATCACCCAAGCAGAGCTGCTATATAGCTCCTCCCCTCACATGTCATATCCAGTCATTCGACCGAAACAAGACGAGAAAGGAGAAACTATAGGGTGCAGTGGTGACTGGAGCTTTAATTAAAATTTAGAACTGCCTCAAAAAAAGACAGGGCGGGCCGTGGACTGAACACACTACAAGAGAAATAAATTTATCAGGTAAGCATAAATTATGTTTTCTCTTGTTAAGTGTGTTCAGTCCACGGGTCATCCATTACTTATGGGATACCAATACCAAAGCTAAAGTACACGGATGATGGGAGGGACAAGGCAGGAACATTAAACAGAATGAACCACTGCCTGTAGAACCTTTCTCCCAAAAACAGCCTCCGAAGAAGCAAAAGTGTCAAATTTGTAAAATTTTGAAAAGGTATGAAGTGAAGACCAAGTTGCAGCCTTGCAAATCTGTTCAACAGAGGCCTCATTCTTAAAGGCCCAGGTGGAAGCCACAGCTCTAGTGGAATGAGCTGTAATTCTTTCAGGAGGCTGCTGTCCAGCAGTCTCATAGGCTAAACTTATTATGCTACGAAGCCAAAAAGAGAGAGAGGTGGCCGAAGCCTTTTGACCTCTCCTCTGCCCGGAATAAACGACAAACAGAGAAGAAGTTTGCCGAAAATCTTTAGTTGCCTGTAAATAGAACTTCAGGGCACGGACTACGTCCAGATTATGCAAAAGACGTTCCTTCTTTGAAGAAGGATTAGGACATAATGATGGAACAACAATCTCTTGATTGATATTCCTGTTAGAAACAACCTTAGGTAAAAACCCAGGTTTAGTACGCAGAACTACCTTGTCTGAATGAAAAATCAGATAAGGAGAATCGCAATGTAAGGCAGATAACTCAGAGACTCTTCGAGCCGAGGAAATAGCCATCAAAAACAGAACTTTCCAAGATAAAAGCTTAATATCAATGGAATGAACGGGTTCAAACGGAACACCTTGAAGAACTTTAAGAACCAAATTTAAGCTCCACGGAGGAGCAACAGTTTTAAACACAGGCTTAATCCTAGCCAAAGCCTGACAAAAAGCCTGGACGTCTGGATTCTCTGCCAGACGTTTGTGTAAAAGAATAGACAGAGCAGAAATCTGTCCCTTTAACGAACTAGCAGATAAACCCTTTTCTAAACCTTCTTGTAGAAAAGCCAATATCCTAGGAATCCTAACCTTACTCCATGAGTAACTCTTGGATTCACACCAATATAAATATTTACGCCATATCTTATGGTAAATTTTTCTGGTAACAGGTTTCCGAGCCTGTATTAATGTATCAATAACCGACTCCGAAAAACCACGCTTTGATAGAATCAAGCGTTCAATCTCCATGCAGTCAGACTCAGAGAAATTAGGCTTGGATGGTTGAAAGGACCCTGAATTAGAAGGTCCTGCCTCAGAGGCAGAGACCATGGTGGACAGGACGACATGTCCACTAGGTCTGCATACCAGGTCCATGCTCTCTCCTGTTTGATCCTGGCAATCAGTCGAGGTAGCAACGGAAATGGTGGAAACACATAAGCCATGTTGAAAACCCAAGGGGCTTCTAGTGCATCTACCAGCACCGCTCCCGGGTCCCTGGACCTGGATCCGTAACAAGGAAGCTTGGCGTTCTGGCGAGATGCCATGAGATCCAGCTCCGGTTCGCCCCAACGAACAATCAGTTGAGCAAACACCTCCTGGTGAAGTTCCCACTCCCCCGGATGAAAGGTCTGGCGACTTAGAAAGTCCGCCTCCCAGTTCTCCACGCCTGGGATGTAGATCGCTGACAGGTGACAAGAGTGAGACTCTGCCCAGCGAATTATCTTCGAGACTTCCAACATCGCTAGGGAACTCCTGGTTCCCCCTTGATGATTGATGTAAGCCACAGTCGTGATGTTGTCCGACTGAAATCTGATGAACCTCAGTGTTGCTAACTGAGGCCAAGCTAGAAGAGCATTGAATATTGCTCTTAATTCCAGAATGTTTATTGGGAGGAGTTTCTCCTCCAGAGTCCACGATCCCTGAGCCTTCAGGGAGTTCCAGACTGCACCCCAGCCTAGTAGGCTGGCATCTGTTGTTACAATCGTCCAATCTGGTCTGCGAAAGGTCATTCCTTTGGACAGATGAACCCGCGACAACCACCAGAGAAGAGAATCTCTGGCCTCCTGGTCCAGATTTAGTAAAGGGGACAGATCCGAGTAATCCCCATTCCACTGACTTAGCATGCATAGTTGCAGCGGTCTGAGATGCAAGCGCGCAAATGGCACTATGTCCATTGCCGCGACCATTAAGCCGATTACTTCCATGCACTGAGCTACAGGTGGGCTTGGAATGGAATGAAGGACACGGCAAGCATTTAGGATTTTTGATAACCTGGACTCCGTCAGGTAAATCTTCATCTCTACAGAATCTATAGAGTCCCTAGAAAGGGAACCCTTGTGAGTGGTAACAGAGAACTCTTTTCCATGTTCACTTTCCACCCATGCGACCTCAGAAATGCTAGAACTATCTCTGTATGAGACTTTGCATTTTGAAAACTTGACGCTTGTATCAGAATGTCGTCTAGGTACGGAGCCACCGCTATGCCTCGCGGTCTTAGTACCACCAGAAGCGAGCCCAGAACCTTTGTAAAAATTCTCGGGGCCGTAGCCAACCCGAAGGGAAGAGCTACAAACTGGTAATGCCTGTCTAGAAAGGCAAACCTTAGGTACCGATAATGATCTTTGTGAATCGGTATGTGAAGATAGGCATCCTTTAAGTCCACTGTGGTCATATACTGACCCTCTTGGATCATGGGTAGGATGGTTCGAATAGTTTCCATTTTGAACGATGGAACCCTTAGGAATTTGTTTAAGATCTTCAGGTCCAAGATTGGCCTGAAGGTTCCCTCTTTTTTGGGAACCACAAACAGATTTGAGTAAAAACCTTGCCCTTGTTCGGTCCGAGAAAAACCGGGTGGATCACTCCCATTACTAAGAGGTCTTGTACACATCGTAGAAATGCCTCTTTCTTTATTAGGTTTGTTGATAACCTTGACAGATGAAATCTCCTTTGTGGAGAAGTTTTGAAGTCCAGAAGGTATCCCTGAGATATGATATCCAACGCCCAGGGATCCTGGACATCTCTTGCCCAAGCCTGGGCGAAGAGAGAAAGTCTGCCCCCCACTAGATCCGTTTCCGGATAGGGGGCCCTTTCTTCATGCTGTCTTAGGGGCAGAAGCAGGTTTTCTGGCCTGCTTGCCCTTGTTCCAGGACTGGTTGCCTTTCCAACCCTGTCTGTAACGATTAGCAGTCCCTTCCTGTTTTGGAGCGGAGGAAGTTGATGCTGCTCCTGCCTTGAAATTACGAAAGGCACGAAAATTAGACTGTTTGGCCCTGTCCTGAGGAAGGGTGTGACCCTTACCTCCAGTAATGTCAGCAATAATTTCTTTCAAGCCGGGCCCGAATAAGGTTTGCCCTTTGAAAGGAATATTAAGCAATTTAGATTTAGAAGTGACATCTGCTGACCAGGATTTAAGCCATAGCGCTCTGCGCGCCTGGATGGCGAATCCGGAGTTCTTAGCCGTTAGTTTGGTTAAATGCACAACGGTATCCGAAATAAATGCATTAGCTAGCTTAAGGGCTCTAAGCTTGCTCATAATCTCATCCAATGGTGCTGTGCGAATAGCCTCTTCCAGAGACTCAAACCAGAATGCCGCTGCAGCAGTGACGGGCGCAATGCATGCAAGGGGCTGTAATATAAAACCTTGTTGAACAAACATTTTCTTAAGGTAACCTCTAATTTTTTATCCATTGGATCTGAGAAAGCACAGCTATCCTCCACCGGGATAGTGGTACGCTTGGCTAAAGTAGAAACTGCTCCCTCCACCTTAGGGACCGTCTGCCATAAGTCTCGTGTGGTGGCGTCTATTGGAAACATTTTTCTAAATATCGGAGGAGGGGAAAAGGGCACACCGGGTCTATCCCACTCCTTGCTAATAATCTCTGTAAGCCTTTTAGGTATAGGAAAAACGTCAGTACACACCGGCACCGCATAGTATTTATCCAGCCTACATAATTTCTCTGGGATTGCAACCGTGTCGCAATCATTCAGAGCCGCTAACAATACACGGAGGTTCTCAAGCTTAAATTTAAAATTTCTGAATCCGGTCTCCCCGGATCAGATCCGTCACCCACAGAATGAAGCTCTCCGTCCTCATGTTCTGCAAATTGTGACGCAGTATCGGACATGGCTCTCGTATCATCGGCGCGCTCTGTCCTTAACCCAGAGCTATCGCGCTTGCCTCTTAACTCAGGCAAATTAGATAATACCTCTTTCATAACATTAGCCATACCATGCAAAGTGATTTGTAAGGGCCTTGATGTACTTGGCGCCACAATCTCACGCACCTCCTGAGCGGGAGGCGAAGGTACTGACACGTGAGGAGAGTTAGACGGCATAACTTCCCCCTCGTTGTCTGGTGATAATTTCTTTACCGGTAAAGACTGACTTTTATTTAAAGTAACATCAATACAATTGGTACACATATTTCTATTGGGCTCCACATTGGCTTTTAAACATACTGAACAAGTAGATTCATCTGTATCAGACATGTTTAAACAGACTAGCAATGAAGGCTAGCAAGCTTGGAAAAAACTTTCAATAAATTTACAAGCAATAGAAAAAACGCTTCAGCGCTTTCAAAACACAAAAAAACTGTCACAGTTGAAATAACAATGAACTAATTCAGTTATAGCCAACAAATTTAACAGTAAATGTATGAATTTAGCAGAGGATTGCACCCACTAGCAAACGGATGATTAACCCCTCAATACCCAAAAACGGATAATCAATTTCAGATTTAAAGCTTTTATCACAGTCAAACACACTGTCACAGGTCTGCTGTGACTGATTACCTCCCTCAAAAATGAATTTTGAAGACTCCTGAGCTCTCTGGAGACGTCCTGGATCAAGGAGGAAGAAGCAGGAAGACTGTGCTAGAATTTCAACTGCGCAACAAGGCCCCTCCCACTCATATTACAACAGTGGGAGACCTGTTACAACGGTTTCTATGCAGAAATAAACGTTAGCCATATGGAAAAAAATCATGCCCAAAAAGATTTATCACCAAAGTACCTCACAAAACGAATAACATGCCAGTAAACGTTTTAAAAACAACTTTTCCAGTGTTATGCGAAGTTATCACTAAGCCTGCTACCAGTCGCTTCTACTGCAGTTAAGGCTCATACATTTATTTCAGTATTAACAGTATTTTCTCAGTCAAATTCTAGTTCCTAGAAAATAACTCAACTGCGCATACATTTATCAGCCTGATACCAGTCGCTACTACTGCATTAAAGGCTGTACTTACATCATATGGGTAAAAGCAGTGTTTTCTTAGTCAATTCCATTCCTAGAAAATATTATACTGCACATACCTCATTTGCGGGAGACCCCGCATGCTATTCCCTTTTCTGAAGTTACCCCACTCCTCAGAATGTGCGAGAACAGCCAGTGGATCTTAGTTACGTCTGCTAAGATCATAGAAAACGCAGGCAGATTTTCTTCTTCTAAATACTGTGTGAGAGAAAAAAACAGCACACTCCGGTGCCATTTTAAAATAATAAACTTTTGATTGAAGAATAATTAAGTAAAAAACTCCTATCTCCTCTCACAACCTCCTTCGTTGAGACTTGCAAGAGAATGACTGGGTATGACATGTGAGGGGAGAAGCTATATAGCAGCTCTGCTTGGGTGATCCTCTTGCATCTTCCTGTTGGGAAGGAAAATATATCTCATAAGTAATGGATGACCCGTGGACTGAACACACTTAACAAGAGAAACATCAGTGTAAACAGGCACTGCAAAGTATTTGTCCATTTTACACAATTTCTCTGGAACCACAATGGGGTCAGAGTCATCCAGAGTCGCTAAAACCTCCCTAAGCAATAAGCGGAGGTGTTCAAGCTTAAATTTAAACGCTGTCATCTCAGAATCAGACTGAAGTAACGCCTTCCCTGAGTCTGAAATGTCACCCACAGATAGAAGCTCACCTGCCTCGGCTTCCGAGTATTGTGAGGGTATATCGGACACAGGCAATAAAGCGTCAGAAAGCTCTGTATTAGTTCTAGCCCCAGAGCTCTCGCTTTCCTTGTAGCCCTGGCAGTTTGGAGAATACCTCTGTGAGGGTAGCATTCATAACTGCCACCATGTCCTGTAAGGTAAAAGAATTAGACGCGCTAGATGTACTTGGCGTCACTTGAGCGGGAGTTATAGGTTCTGACACATGGGGAGAGTTAGATGGCATAATCTCCCTCTTTTCAGTCAGAGAATCCTCTGGAGATAAATCTTTAAGCGCCATAATATGGTCTTTATAGTTTATAGAAATTTCAGTATATTTGGTACACATTCTAAGAGGGGATTCCACAATGGCTTCCAAACATATTGAACAAGGAGTTTCCTCTATGTCAGACATGTTTAACAGACTAGTAATGAGACAAGCAAGCTTGGAAAACACTTTAATAAAGGTGAAACAGCAATTAAACAAAAACGTTACTGTGCCTTTAAGAGAAAAAAACTAGCACTTAAACTGCAAAACAGTGTAAAAATATAGTGAAGTCTTTGAAATTTTTACAGTGTGTGTAAGGGACTAAAGCAACATTGCACCCACTTGCAAATGGATGATTAACCCCTTAGGCCCCAAACTGGATTGAAAAAACGTTAAAAAAGACAGTTGAGCACCTTGCCACAGCTCTGCTGAGGCTCCTACCTGCCCTCAAATATGATTTTGTGCAGAAATAACCCTTTGTAATGGTCCTCAGATGCCAGAGGACTACTCTAGGGAAGCTGGATGTCTCAGTCTGAATTAAAACTGCGCATCTAGAGCGCTAAAATAGGCCCCTCCCACCATGTACTGGATGTCAGAGGGGCCTTAAGAAAATACTCCTGGGAGTATCTAACTAGCCATGTGGAAACTAGGCCCCAAATAAAGACTTATCTCCCTCAGAGAAAAAAAAACGTCCTATTTATGAAGTCATGTAAACGTTTTGTCACTAAGTAATATGAATATTAACATGAGTATTACCCTGTTTTGTAAGCATGATCCCAGTCGCTGTTAAATCACTGCATCAGGCTTACCTCAAATACACAAGGCTCTGTCAGCATTTTCTAGAACTTATTCATCTCTCTAGAAATAAAAATACTAAACATACCTCAAAGCAGGTAATCTGCAGACCGTTCCCCCAACTGAAGTTGTCCCATACTCTTCAGTTATGTGTGAGAACAGCAATGGACCTTAGTTACAAACCGCTAAGATCATAAAACCTCCAGGCAGAATTCTACTTCTAATTTCTGCCTGAGAGCAAAACAATACAACGCCGGTACCGTTTAAAAATAACAAAACTTTTGATTGAAGGTAAAACTACACTAAGTCACCACATATCTCTTGATACTTCCTATCTTGTCGAGAGTTGCAAGAGAATGACTGGGGGTGGCAGTTAGGGGAGGAGCTATATAGACAGCTCTGCTGTGGGTGTCCTCTTGCAACTTCCTGTTGGGAAGGAGACTATCCCACAAGTAATGGATGAACCCGTGGACTGGATACACCTTACAAGAGAAATTAGATTTGGATGCTTGAACGGACTTTGGATTAGAAGGTACTGCCTCATTGGCAGAGTCCACGGTGGAACAGATGACATGTCCACCAGGTCTGCATACCAAGTCCTGCGTGGCCACACAGGCGCTATCAGAATCACTGAAGCTCTCTCCTGCTTGATTCTGGCAACCAGACGTGGGAGGAGAGGAAACGGTGGAAATACATAAGCCAGATTGAAGGACCAGGGCACTGCTAGAGCATCTATCAGTACCGCCTGGGGATCCCGGGACCTGGACCCGTAACGCTGAAGTTTGGCGTTCTGTCGGGACGCCATCAGATCCAATTCTAGTGTGCCCCATAGCTGAGTCAGCTGGGCAAATACCTCCGGATGGAGCTCCCACTCCCCCGGATAAAAAGTCTGACGATTTAGGAAATCCGCCTCCCAGTTCTCTACCCCTGGGATATGGATTCCTGAGAGATGGCAAGAGTGATCCTCCGCCCATCGGATAATTTTGGTTACCTCCATCATTGCTAGAGAACTCAAGTGTTCCTCCTTGATGATTGATATAGGCTACAGTCGTGATGTTGTCCGACTGAAATCTGATGAATTTTGCCACAGCTAGCTGAGGCCACGCCTGAAGCGCATTGAATATCACTCTCAGTTCTAGAATGTTTATCGGGAGGAGAGATTCCTCCCGAGACCAACCACCAGACAAGAGAATCTCTGGTCTCTTGGTCCAGATGCAGTTGAGGCGATAAATCTGCATAATCCCCATTCCACTGTTTGAGCATGCATAGTTGCAGTGGTCTAAGGTGTAGGCGGGCATAAGGAACTATGTCCATTGCCGCTACCATAAGTCCGATTACCTCCATACACTGAGCCACTGATGGCCGAGGAATGAAATGAAGAGCTTGGCAAGCGATTAAAAGTTTTGATTTTCTGACCTCCATCAGAAATATTTTCATTTCCACCGAGTCTATCAGAGTCCCTAGGAAGGAAACTCTTGTGAGAGGGAAGAGAGAACCCTTTTTTATGTTCACCTTCCACCCGTGAGATCTCAGAAAAGCCAACACGATGTCCGTGTGAGACTTGGCTAGCTTGAAAGTCGACGCCTGAATTAAGATGTCGTCTAGATAAGGAGCCACTGCTACACCCCGCGGTCTTAGAACCGCCAAAAGGGACCCTAGCACCTTTGTGAAAATTCTGGGAGCCGTGGCCAACCCGAAGGGAAGGGCCACAAACTGGTAATGCCTGTCCAGAAAGGCGAATCTGAGGAATTGATGATGATCTCTGTGAATAGGGATGTGTAGATACGCATCCTTTAAGTCCACGGTAGTCGTATATTGACCCTCCTGGATCAGAGGAAGAATAGTCCCTATCTTGAAAGATGGTACTCTGAGGAATTTGTTTAGAATTTTGAGATCCAAGATTGGTCTGAAAGATCCCTCTTTTTTGGGAACCACAAACAGGTTGGAGTAAAATCCTAGCCCTTGTTCCGCTCTTGGAACTGGGCGAATCACTCCCATGGTATGTAGGTCTTCTACACAGCATAAGAATGCCTCTCTCTTTGTCTGGTTTGCAGACAATTGAGAAATGTGAAATCTCCCCCTTGGGGGGGGGGCTTTGAAGTCCAGAAGATATCCTTGGGACACAATTTCTAAAGCCCAGGAATCGTGAACATCTCTTGCCCAAGCAAAGAGAGAGAGTCTGCCCCCTACTAGATCCGGTCCCAGATCTTAGAGGCAGCAGCAGGCTTCTTGGCCTGTTTACCTTTGTTCCAAGCCTGGTTAGGTCTCCAGACTGACTTGGATTGGACAGAATTCCCCTCTTGCTATGCTGCAGGGGAAGCTGAAGCGGGACCACCCTCTAAGTTCCGAAAGGAACGAAAATTTTGTTTAGTCCTCATCTTATTTGTTTTATCCTGAGGGAGGGCATGGCCTTTCCCTCAAGTGATGTCTGAAATAATTTCTTACAGTGCAGGCCCGAATAGGGTCTTTCCATTGAAAGGGATGTTCAACAATTTAGATTTTGATGACACAACAGCAGACCAGGATCTGTAATGAAAGAATTAGCCAACTTAAGGGCCTTAATTCTATCCATAATATCCTCTAATGGAGTTTCCACCTGGAGAGCCTCTTCTAGAGCCTCAAACCAGAAAGCAGCTGCAGTAGTTACAGGAACAATGCATGCAATAGGTTGGAGAAGAAAACCTTGATGAACAAAAATTTTCTTTAGGAGACCCTCTAATTTTTTATCCATAGGATCTTTGAAAGCACAACTGTCTTCGATAGGTATAGTTGTACGCTTAGCAATAGTAGAAATAGCTCCCTCCACCTTAGGAACAGTCTGCCACGAGTCCTGTATGGTGTCAGATATGGGAAACATTTTCTTAAAAACAGGAGGGGGAGCGAACGGAATACCTGGTCTATCCCACTCTTTAGTAACAATAGTCACAATCCTCTTAGGGACTGGAAAAGCATCAGTGTAAACAGGAACCTCTAAGTATTTGTCCATTTTAAACAATTTCTCTGGGACCACTATAGGGTCACAATCATCTAGAGTAGCCAATACCTCCTTGAGCAATAAGCGGAGGTGTTCAAGCTTAAATTTAAAGGCCGTCATATCAGAATCTGTCTGAGGGAGCGTCTTTCCTGAATCAGAAATCTCTCCCTCAGATAACAAATCCCTTACCCCTACTTCAGAACATTGTGAGGGTATATCGGATACGGCTACTAAAGCGTCAGATGGCTCAGCATTTGTTCTTAACCCAGAGCTGACACGCTTTCCTTGTAAACCAGGCAGTTTAGAAAAAACCTTTGTGAGGGTTGTATTCATAACTGTGGCCATGTCTTGTAAAGTAAATGAATTAGATGCACTAGAGGTACTTGGCATCACTTGTTCGGGTGTTACTGGTTGTGACACTTGGGGAGAGCTAGATGCTAAACCCTAATTTCCTTCTGAGAATCATCTATTGCAATATTTTTAAGTGCTAAAATATGCTCTTTATAATTTATAGACATATCAGTGCAAGTGGGACACATTCTAAGAGGGGGTTCCACAATGGCTTCTAAACACATAGAACAAGGATTCTCCTTGGTGTCATACATGTTAAACAGGCTAGTAATGTAACAAACAAGCTTGGAAAACACTTTAATCAAAGTAAATAACATTTTAAACAAAAACGGTACTGTGCCTTTAAGAGAAAAAAAGCTGCACAAACTCTGCAAAACAGTGTAAAAAAGCAGTAAACACAACAAAATATTTACAGTAGCATCATAAAGCCTTAGTAACTTTGCACAACTATACAAATAAACAATTAACCCCTTAATGTAAAAACCGGATTGAAAAAACTTAAAAACCGGCAAAATAACGTTCAGCACCTTGCCACAGGTCTGCTGTGGCGCCTACCTGCCCTTTAGGAACGATTTGTGGGGGGGAAAAACCTCTTTACAGCCCTCAAATACAGCAGGAATCTCTGGAGAAGTAGCTGGATTCTTCTGAGGTAAATAAACTGTGCAACTGAAAATAGGCCCCTCCCACCTCACTCAATGTTATGGGGCATAAAAAACACCACAGAGTGTTTCTTAAACTAGCCATGTGGGTTAATAACCCTTAAACAAGCCACAAAGACCCCTTAAAGTCCCTCAAAAAACGTTTTATTTGTAACTAAACCAAAACGTTTTTTCCTATTAGTGTCACCAGTAACTATGATCCCTTTATGCAAGCTTGGATTCCTCTTTTACTGAATACAGCTTACCTTTCCCTCATGGGGATATTGCCAGCCTTTTCTAGAAATAACACAGTCTGTCTAGAAAAAAATAGACTGAACATACCTTAATGCAGTTTAGCCTGCAAACTGTTCCCCCAACTGAAGTTTTCCTGTACTCTTCAGCCCTTGTGAGAACAGCAGTGGATCTTAGTTACAAAAACAAAATTTATGCTTACCTGATAAATTTATTTCTCTTGTGGTGTATCCAGTCCTCGGATTCATCCATTACTTGTGGGATATTCTCCTTCCCAACAGGAAGCTGCAAGAGGATCACCCACAGCAGAGCTGTCTATATAGCTCCTCCCCTAACTGCCACTCCCAGTCATTCGAACGAAGACAAGCAAGAGAAAGGAGAAACTATAGGGTGCAGTGGTGACTGTAGTTTAAAAATAAAAAACACCTGCCTTAAAATGACAGGGCGAGCCGTGGACTTGATACACCACAAGAGAAATAAATTTATCAGGTAAGCATAAATTTTGTTTTCTCTTGTAAGGTGTATCCAGTCCACAGATTCATCCATTACTTGTGGGATACCAATACCAAAGCTATAGGACACGGATGAAGGGAGGGACAAGGCAGGCGCTTAAACGGAAGGCACCACTGCCAGTAAGACCTTTCTCCCAAAAATAGCCTCCGAAGAAGCAAAAGTATCAAATTTGTAGAATTTAGAAAAAGTATGAAGCAAAGACCAAGTCGCCGCCTTACAAATCTGTTCAACAGAAGCCTCATTTTTAAAAGCCCATGTGGAAGCCACCGCTCTAGTGGAATGAGCAGTAATTCTTTCAGGAGGCTGCTGGCCAGCAATCTCATAAGCTAAGCGGATTATACTTCTTAACCAAAAGGAAATAGAAGTTGCTGAAGCCTTTTGGCTTTTCTTCTGTCCAGAGTAGACAACAAAAATACAGATGTTTGAAGAAAATCTTTAGTAGCTTGTAAATAAAACTTTAAAGCACGAACCCCGTCAAGATTGTGTAATAGACGTTTCTTTTTTGAAGAAGGATTAGGACACAGTGACGGAACAACAATCTCCTGATTGATATCCTTATTAGATACCACCTTAGGAAGAAACCCAGGTTTGGTACGCAAAACTACCTTATCTGCATGGAAGATCAGATAAAGGGATCACACTGCAAGGCAGATAACTCTGAAACTCTTCGAGCCAAAGAGATAGCTACCAAAAACAGAACTTTCCAAGATAAAAGCTTGATATCTATGGAATGCAGAGGTTCAAATGGAACCCCTTGAAGAACTTTAAGAACTAAATTTAAACTCCATGGCGGAGCAACAGGTTTAAACAAAGGCTTGATTCTAACTAAAGCCTGACAAAACGCCTGAACGTCTGGAACATCCACCAGACGCTTGTGCGAAAGAATAGACAGAGCAGAAATCTGTCCCTTTAAGGAACTAGCTGACAATCCCTTCTCCAATCCTTCTTGGAGAAAAGATAATATCCTGGGAATCCTGACTTTACTCCATGAGTAACCCTTGGATTCACACCAATGAAGATATTTACACCATATCTTATGATAGATTTTCCTGGTGAAAGGCTTTCGAGCCTGAATTAAGGTATCAATGACCGATTCGGAGAAACCACGTTTTGATAAAATCAAGCGTTCAATCTCCAAGCAGTCAGACGTAGAGAAATTAGATTTGGATGGTTGAAAGGACTCTGAAGTAGAATTTCCTGCCTCAGTGGTAGAGTCCATGGTGGAAGGGATGACATGTCCACCAGATCTGCATACCAAGTCCTGCGTGGCCACGCAGGTGCTATCAAAATCACCGAAGCTCTCTCCTGCTTGATCTTGGCAATCAGACGAGGGAGCAGAGGAAACGGTGGAAACACATAAGCCAGGTTGAAAGACCAAGGCGCTGCTAGAGCATCTATCAGCGCTGCCTTGGGATCCCTGGACCTGGATCCGTAACAAGGAAGCTTGGTGTTCTGACGAGACGCCATGAGATCCAGTTCTGGTTTGCCCCAAAGTTGAATCAACTGTGCAAACACCTCCGGATGGAGTTCCCACTCCCCCGGATGAAAAGTCTGTCGACTTAGAAAATCCGCCTCCCAGTTCTCTACTCCTGGGATATGGATAGCTGATAGATGGCAAGAGTGAACCACTGCCCATAGAATTATTTTTGAAACCTCCAACATTGCTAGGGAACTCCTTGTTCCCCCTTGATGGTTGATGTAGGCTACAGTTGTGATGTTGTCCGACTGAAATCTGATGAACCTGACCGCAGCTAGCTGAGGCCAAGCCTGAAGAGCATTGAATATCGCTCTTAGTTCCAGAATGTTAATCGGAAGGAGTGTCTCCTCCTCAGTCCACAAGCCCTGAGCCTTCAGGGAGTTCCAGACTGCACCCCAGCCCAGAAGGCTGGCATCTGTCGTTACTATTGTCCAATCTGGCCTGCGGAAGGTCATACCCTTGGACAGATGGACCAGAGATAACCACCAGAAGAGTATCCCTGGTCTCTTGATCCAGATTTAGTAGAGGGGACAAATCCGTGTAATCCCCATTCCACTGACTGAGCATGCAGAGTTGCAGCGGTCTGAGATGTAGGCGGGCAAACGGCACTATGTCCATTGCCGCTACCATTAAGCCGATTACTTCCATACACTGAGCCACTGAAGGGCGAGAAGTAGAATAAAGAACACGGCAGGAATTTAGAAGTTTTGACAACCTGGCCTCTGTCAGGTAAATCTTCATTTCTACAGAATCTATCAGAGTTCCTAGGAAGGAAACTCTTGTGAGAGGGGATAGAGAACTTTTTTCTTCGTTCACTTTCCACCCATGTGACCACAGAAATGTCAGAACAAAGTCTGTATGGGACCTGGCGATTTGAAAATTCGACGCCTGTATTAGAATGTCGTCTAGGTAAGGGGCTACTGCTATACCCCACGGCCTTAGGACCGCTAGGAGTGACCCCTTTCCGTAGCTAACCCAAAGGGAAGAGCCACAAACTGGTAATGCCTGTCTAGGAAGGCGAACCTGAGAAACCGATGATGATCTCTGTGTATCGGAATGTGCAGAGAAGCATCCTTTAAGTCCACGGTACTCATATATTGACCCTCCTGGATCGTAGGTAGGATGGTTCGAATAGTCTCCATCTTGAAGGATGGGACCCTGAGAAATTTGTTTAGGATCTTGAGATCTAAGATTGGTCTGAAGGTTCCCTCTTTCTTGGGAACCACAAACAGATTTGAATAGAAGCCTTGCCCCTGTTCCTCCTTTGGAACTGGTTGGATCACTCCCATAACTAGGAGGTCTTGAACACAATGTAAGAATGCCTCTCTCTTTATCTGGTGTGCAGATAATTGTGAGAGATGAAATCTTCCTTTTGGGGAAGAAGCTTTGAAGTCCAGAAGATATCCCTGGGACACAATTTCCAATGCCCAGGGATCCTGGACATCTCTTGCCCAAGCCTGGGCGAAGAGAGAAAGTCTGCCCCCTACTAGATCCGTTACCGGATCGGGGGCTGATCTTTCATGCTGTTTTAGAGGCAGCAGCAGGTTTTTTGGCCTGCTTTCCTTTGTTCCAAGTCTGGTTAGGTCTCCAGACCGGTTTGGACTGGGCAAAATTTCCCTCTTGCTTTGTGTTAGAGGAAGTTGAAGCTGCGCCACTCTTGAAGTTTCGAAAGGCACGAAAATTAGACTGTTTGGTCCTTAATTTGTTGGACCTATCCTGAGGAAGGGCGTGACCTTTTCCTCCAGTAATATCAGAAATGATCTCCTTCAGTCCAGGCCCGAATAGGGTCTGCCCTTTGAAGGGAATGTTGAGAAGCTTAGACTTTGAAGTAACGTCAGCTGACCAGGATTTAAGCCATAGCGCCCTACGCGCCTGAATAGCAAAACCTGAGTTCTTAGCCGTTAGTTTGGTTAAATGAACAACGGCGTCAGAAACAAATGAATTGGCTAGCTTAAAGGCTTTAAGCTTGTCAAGGATATCATCCAATGGGGTTTCTACCTGTAGAGCCTCTTCTAAAGACTCAAACCAGAAGGCCGTCTAATTTCTGTCTGAGGTAAAAAAACAGTACAATGCCGGCACCGTTTAAAAATAACAAACTTTTGATTGAAGATAAACTACATTAATTCACCACATCTCTCTAGCTACTTCCCTTGTCGAGAGCTGCAAGAGAATGACTGGGAGTGGCAGTTAGGGGAGGAGCTATATAGACAGCTCTGCTGTGGGTGATCCTCTTGCAGCTTCCTGTTGGGAAGGAGAATATCCCACAAGTAATGGATGAATCCGTGGACTGGATACACCTTACAAGAGAAATGCTAAGATCATCATCCTCCTTGCAGAAATCTTCATCCCTTTTCTGCCAGAGAGTAAATAGTACACACCGGTACCATTTAAAATAACAAACTTTTGCTTGAGAAAATAAAAACTAACATTTTTGTCACCACACTCACTTTGCCCTTTCTAGCAGTTAGGCAGAGAGAGAGAGAGAATGACTGGGGGTGGAGCTAAGGAAGGAGCTATATAGACAGCTCTGCTGTGGTGCTCTCTCTGCCACTTCCTGTAGGGAAGGAGAATATCCCATAAGTATGGATGAATCCGTGGACTCGATACATCTTACAAGAGAAATTAAAAAAGCAAATTGTTCCTGCTCTTTTACTGCTATACTTACCTTTTCTCTCATTCAAGTCGCTCTCAAGTCAGTGTGTGTGTATATATATATATATATATATATATATATATATATACTGTATATATATACACATACATATACATATATATATATATATATATATATATATATATATATATATATATATATATATATATATATATATATATATATATACATACACACACATAGATATACATACTACATTTCTTAAACTCTCTGATTCAGTCAAGTGTATAGTCAATGTTAAACTTTGCACTACAGTAATCCGTACAGACTGATTTAGCTTATGAGTGAAATTCCCAAGTTTACTTTATTTGAATAAAGTGGCAGTCTAATCACGTGACAACTTTATTTGGTTATTATTTTCATATCTATTTAATAAAAAAATAATAAATTGTACATAACTCATTTGTTTCAGGTCGCTGCTGCCTTTGATCGAACTTACCCTGGTTTACACAACTTTACATCATGTGAGAAGGAGATAAATTAAGTATATACACTGTGCCAAATGGCACATCATTTTATTAAGAGGACTTCATTTGTTATGGTTTAAAAAAAATAAAAAAATTACTGCACAATAAAGGTGTTTCAACATATGCAAAAAGGGGGTGTGGTGTGGGCCGGTGATGGGTGGGATCAGAGGCGAGTAACATTTTGGCCTGGCTATTGGCTTAGGACTTGGAGTTTTGCGCCCTGATATAGCATATGTTCAAGTAAAACTAAAACATAATACATAATAACTGGAACCTGATAGATACAGTGTGAAAGTACTGTCAAGAGGGAATATATCTTATTATGAGACCACTAAGTTTACAGTCTTAATAGAAGAGAGCCAAGCACAATACAGCAGTTGTACCCGTACTTTAGATCCCCCTATATCTGGGTTCTAAGTATACAAGCATCCATCATCCTCAACATTAATAGGGTAATAAAGCTATTAAAAGGGACACTGAACCCACATTTTTTCTTTCCTGATTCAGATAGAGCATGACATTTTAAACAACTTTCTAATTTACTCCTATTATCAAATTTTCTTTATTCTCTTGGTATCTTTATTTGAAATGCAAGAATATAAGTTTAGATGCTGGCCCATTTTTGGTGAACAACCTGGGTTTTCCTTCCTGATTGGTGTATAAATTCATCCACCAATAAAATTGTGCTGTCCAGAGTCCTGAACCCAAAAAAAAAAGCTTAGATGCCTTATTTTTCAAATAAAGATAGCAAGAGAACGAAGAAAAATTGATAATAGGAGTAAATTAGTAAATTGCATGCTCTATCTGAATCACCAAAGAAAAAAATTTGGGTTCAGTGTTCATTTTACATGGGCAGAGCCTGACAGTGCTCTGTGATGGCTGCATTTGGCTGAGGCTCCGTTGGAGCTAAAGGAGTGCTTAAACTACATGTAGGTGCCTACTGACCCCGCAGACCAGCTATACTACACCTTAGAAGTCACAGAGGTATTAGCAGAGTGAATGACTCCGGTAACAGCGAAGGGAGAACATTAAATAAACTGCCAAGACAGCAACAACCCACGTGGCAGTTATAGCCGCAACAAAAAACTTAAATCCCATGTGAAAACAGAGCAAAAACCCGACGGTGAATGAGAACCGAGGACTAAAACGCTTGAGACACTTGCCTATAAGCATCATTGGTGCCATAAAAATTCTATAGACCAGACCGTGAGTACAACTTGGGGCTTATGCAGGGAAGCCATTCGGTGAATTTAGACGATAAACACATTCTGTGTCACTTGTGCTGATCACAGCATGCTACAAATAACAAAACTTTCTTAACACCACCAATCTACTGGTCCATGCCTCTAACCACTGCTTTTGCATACAATGAGCATATTGGTCAAAACTATATGGTTTTTATATTCACTTGTCCACCTACAGATTGTACAACACCGCAACAGAAATGATTTCTTTTTTTTAAATGTATACTTGTCACAACTCCCCTAGAGGATGATAAATTCGGAGAACTTTATTCCATGATTAGCAGGGTGGCAATCTGACTCTGCAGTCTCTGGATACAACTTTACAGTTAATGTATTTGTCCCTCTATAATAATATATATTTTATCTAACTGATCAAATTACAAAACCAAATTAAGCAAAACAATTTTCTAAAAATCCATATGACTGCATGTGTGTTCAGGTTTGGAAAGGTTGTATAAATTTCAGGCAAATGCGATACCGATGGTAAAGCCGCCACAGATATATGCGAGATAGAACTGCCATCTAGTGGTGAATTTGTGGATCTCTCTCTAATGTCTTAACTAACAAGGAAAACAGAAATATTGCTGAACATGTCGGTAAAGAAATCCACTAAACCTGAAAAGACAGGGAGATCTATTTTTATGAATTTATACTTCAAATTCACTAAACTAGATAAGAGAATTTCCCAATTTTTTCAGACTAGACTATGGGGGGGAGAGCACCCAATCTCTGAGACTTTTATCAGGCCGCAAGACTAGCACAAACCTCTATACTGCATAAGAGGAAGGAGATCATCAGATGGACCACTATAGAATCAGATATGGGGGGGGGATTTACTAACAAAGGAAGATATAATTTGGAGACCATATACCACAACACCTCAACAGAACACTCAGTTTCCATTTTAAATTTAACAATGCAGCAGTGGTCTATGCTGACAAACTTTAAAGTTACTCCCCAATAACTCTTTGAAACTTCCTTTGAAATATATATGCCCTTATTATCAAACACAACAATAGGGAAATGGGAGCATAAGAAATTGAACAGAGAGGCAATCATAGTAGAAAGGAGTAAAATACTGACATTAATTTGATTAAGAGAAAACCTAAACACTTTAGGATTACATTGCTATGTATATCTACAATTGGCATCTGCCATTAAAGATTACACTTCTGATATTAAAGGGCCACTGTAAGTAAATATTTTCTATGCCTGTTACTAACTAACTACCCCAAATACGCTTTTTATCAATAGCATTTCATTAACATATCTCTACCGTATATCAGAAATCTTGTCTGCAAATTTAATTGTTTTCCAAACCCACTCCGTGGGTATCCTTTGCTCTGTACCAACCCGTTTACAATACCTAGGTTTCAAAATGGCGCTTTAAACACAAAGTTATTGGTTTAAGTATTTTGAACATGCAGTGCTGAAAATAGTGGGCAGGATAACGTGACATCATCGGCGAATAAAAGATATAACTTTTAGAACGTTATGAAACTTCGTTTTGGAGAAAATATAGGTCAGTAGGTTTTAATTAATGTTTATTATTAACTTTAATATGTTAGTTGTTTGGCTTAAAAATTATAACAGAAAGTAATCCTTTAAGATGAGAGCAGCAACTACACTTTAAATCTTCTGTAGCTCTAAATATAGACCTAAGAAAACAATTACACAACTATACTTGGCACTTGAGTGGTGACAAATCAGGCCTATTAATTAGATGGGAGAAAGAGCTGAGGACTAAATATTACTCTGAAAAGTGGAATGACATTTTTATAACTCATACAGAGCACTAATTAGTGCAGATTTGAGGGAAAATACTATTAAAACAACCTTCAGATGGTATCTCACACCCGTAATCACCTCGCAGACAAAACAAATAACTCAAAATGATGCTATAGAGGCTGTGGATCGGAGGGTACTTATATACATATGTGGTTGGGATGTTTAGAGATTGCAGCTATCTGGACTAGACTCTGCCTAACTAAGCAGAATTTTAAATGAAACTTATTTTTTACAGCTCTACTACAAATAAACAAAGTTCAACACTCACATTAACCAGTTTATTAGAATAGCTTGCACTGCCACAAGAATTTGTATTGCAAGACAATGGAAGGAGGGAGCTCCCAGGTGGGATGAGATAGTGAGTAAAATCAGTTTTTTTTATAAGATGTCAGAATAAGCAGCATGGCTCCAAAACAATACAGAAAACTTTCAAAAGATATGGGTTTTATTGGATTTTACAAGATAACCAATGACTCCCTACGTACAATAATTACAGTCCTTTAGAAAGAGGTTTTCAGATGTAGTACTTTTAAGTATTCTTAGGCTTCTGTGCAATTCTAGATTTCAAGATACAACTTAGGAAATAAGACTATTTATTTAAGAATACATTTAGCCACCAATCAGGAAGCGCTACCCAGGTGCTGCACCAAAAATGGGCCGGCTACCAAGCTTTACATTCCTGCTTTTCAAATAAAGATACCAAGAGAACAAATAAATATTGATTATAGGAGTAAATTAGAAAGTTGGCTAAAAATTGTATCCTCCATCCGAATCACTAATAAAAAAAATGGGTTTAATATCCCTTTAAAGAACATTTTATATGTTATTTAATTTCTTGACCTCTTTTGTATACTGACACATTTAGAATTTAATAAAAACTATTTCAACATTAATATCAAGCTCCTCTATGAAAATATAACACACCACAAACTGACTAGAATAAAAATATGCATTTCAGGCAGCACTATAAGTCACAGTAACTAGGAATCAAGTGGTTTTGCTTGGGAAAGCGCATGGTTAACAAAGCTAAATAAATAGTAATGTGAGCAAGTCATACATAACAGAGAATTTGTGATATTTTAAGAGACATTGTTTCAGTATAGCCTGTTAACCATATGATCTATGTTCTCTGATCTATATGAGATTATTTGAAATGTATTTAACAAAACAAAACCACACTATTGTCAATTGCAACCTTCACTTATACTTTCTAACTGTATTATAAATATTAGATGTTTATTCATTCATATGGGAATGAACACATTCATATCAGAACCTAAAACTGACCTTTATGATGTCCTGCACAGTGGGGTAGGCCAATGGTACTCCTACCACCCTCATTGCTGCTCCATTTCCAAATGACCCTTTTCCATTAAACTGCTCCTTAGCAGGAGAAAACACATTAACATACTGTCCACATCCCAGTTTCTTAAATACAACTACGACAGCCATCCCATATCCTCGATCTGGGTCTGTGAGATACTCATTGGTAAACCTTGAATTTAAAAAAAAAAAAAATGCATGTGAAATAAAATATAGTATTTAAATACAGTTTATTAATACAAGTTGTTTGGGTTTATTCACTTTGAAAACTACTGCATGTGAGCTAGTAAAAAAGAAAATTTATGCTTACCTGATAAATTTATTTCTTTTTTGACACGATGAGTCCACGGATCATCTTAATTACTAATGGGATATTCACCACCTGGTCAGCAGGAGGAGGCAAAGAGCACCACAGCAAAGCTGTTAAATAGCTCCTCCCTTCCCTCCCACTTCAGTCATTCGACCGAAGTTAGGTAGAGAAAGGGAAAAAAAAGGTGCAGGGGTGTCTGAAGTTTATAATAACCCACAACCTGTCTAAAAGAACCAGGGCGCGCCGTGGACTCATCGTGTCAAAAAAGAAATACATTTATCAGGTAAGCATACATTTTCTTTTCTTTTTAAAGACACGACGAGTCCACGGATCATCTTAATTACTAATGGGATTCAATACCCAAGCTAGAGTACAGATATAAAACGGGAGGGACAAGACAGGGAACTTAAACTGAAGGCACCACTGCTTGAAGAACCTTTCTCCCAACAAAAAACAGCCTCCGCCAAGATAAAGTCAAATTTGAAAAAAAAAAACTTTGAAAAAGTGTGAAGAGAAGACCAATTTGCAGCCTTGCAAATCTGTTCCACAGAAGCCTCATTTTTGAATGTCCATGAGGAAGCAACATCTCTCGTGGAATGAGCCGTAACTCTTTCTGGAGACTGCTGTCCAGCAGTCTCATATGTAAAACATATGATACTCTTCAGCCAAAAAGAAAGAGAGGCAGTCGTAGCTTTCTGTCCCTTACGTTTTCCTGAGAAAACCACAAACAAAGAAGAAGACTGATGAAAGTCCTTAGTCGCCTGCAGGATAAAGTTTTAAAAACACGGACCCCATCCAAATTGAGCAGAAGGAGGATTAGGACACAAAGGAGGAACAACCATCTCCTAATTAATGTTCCGATCAGAAAATACTTTTAGGAAGAAATCCTAAGTTAGTACGTAAAACTACCTTATCTGAATTGAAAATAAGGTAAGGAGACTCAAACTGAAATGTCGAGAGCTCTGACACTCTCCGAGTGGAACAAAGCGCAACAAGAAACAAAACTTTCCAAGATAATAAGGAAAGCATAGGCTCAAATGGAGCCCCTTGAAAAACTTTAAGAACTAAATTAAGACTCCAGGAAGGAGTAACTGGTTTTAGCACAGGCCTGATCCTGACCAAGGCCTGACAAAAGGATTGTACATCTGGGACATCTGCCAGACGTTTGTGTAACAAAATAGATAAGGCCGAGATTTGACCCATTAGGAAACTAGTCGATAAACCCTTCTCCAAAACCTCTTCGGAGGAAATAGGTATGCTAGACTGAAGATCCAAGGAACCGCCACAGCATCTATCAGTTCCGCCTGGGGATCCCTGGACCTCGACCCATATCTCGGGAGCTTGGCATACTGTCGAGATGCCATGAGATCTAACTCTGGCTGACCCTATTTGAGAGTCAGGCTGGAGAACACTTCCGGATGGAGTTCCCACTCCCCCGGATGAAAGGTCTGCCTGCTCAGAAAGTCCGCCTCCCAGTAGTCCACCCCTAGGAAGTGGATCGCCGACCGATAGCAAGAATGGGCCTCTGCCCACTGAATTATCTTGGCTACCTCGGTCATCACTAAGGAACTCCTCGTTCCTCCCTGATGATTGATGAAAGCCACTGAAGTTATGTTGTCCAACTGGAACCTGATAAACTGGGCCGAGACTAACTGAGGCCAGGCCAGAAGAGCATTGAAGATCGCTCTCAGTTCCAGGATGTTTATAAGAAAATAGATTCCGACTGAGTCCAAACTCCCTGAGCCTTTAGGGAACCCCAGACAGCTCCCCACCCTAGAAGGCTGGCGTCTTGTCACAATCACCCAGGACGGTCTGCGGAAGTAGGTTCCCTGGGAGAGATGATCCAGAAACAACCACCATTGAAGAGAGTCCCTCGTCTCCTGCTCCAGTCGAGGAGACAAGTCTGCATAATCTCCGTTCCATCGCCTGAGCATGCTTAGCTGCAGAGGCCTGAGGTGGAACCAAGCAAACAGGATGATGTCCATTGCTGCCACCATCCGCCCGATTATCTCCATGCACTGGGCCACTGACGGCCGAGGAGTGGACTGAAGGGATAGACATCTTTGATTTTTTGACTGCTGTCAGAAAAATCTTACATATATGTGGAATCTATTATGGTTCCCAAGAAAGTCACTCTTGTATCTGGGACTAAGGAACTCTTTCCCAAATATACCTTCCACCCGTGAGTTCTCAGGAAGAATAACACCATGTCGTAAGGGATCCTGCTTGTTGAAAAGAGGCGCCTGGACTAGAATATCATCCAGATAAAGTGGCACCCCAATGCCCCGTGGCCTTAGTACCGCCAGAATAGACCCCAGACCCATTGTGAAGATACTGGGAGCCGTGGTCAGACCGAAAGGAAGAGCCACAAACTGGAAGTGTTTGTCTAAAAAGTCAAAGCCTAAGAACTTGTGATGATCCCTGTGGATAGGAACCTGTAGATATGTGTCTTTTAAATCCACTGTTGTCATAAATAGACCCTCCTGGATCAATGGAAGAATGGTACAAATATTTTCCATCTTGAAAGACGGAACCCTGAGAAATTTGTTTAGACTCTTGAGGTCTAAAATTGGTCTGAAGGTTCCCTCCTTTTAGGGAGCCACGAACCGATAATGATCAAAAACCCAACTTGATTGAGAAGAAGAACCTGCCCCTTCATGTTGTGTCAGCAGCAAGCTTCTTAAACCGATTTCCCCTATTCTAAATCCAATAGGGTCTCCGTGCTTGGTAGGAGGAATAAAAGAATTTCCCTTTTCACTATATTACATTAAAAGGAGCCTACTCACATAAAGGCCCTTCCCCTATTCCTGCGAGAGGGGTGTCTGTCCATGGAAGACAGACAACGCAACAAGCCAGTACGACGCTGCACTGGAAACAGTAGTCACACTAACCGCAGGTTGACAATGTAGACCCTCTAACTATTAATCATAGGGTCCGTCATCTGTATAGAGTCCCGAAGGAACTACTATCCTTTGAATTAAAAAAAACTCTAGACCAACGAGGGGATTCTATTTTCCTCTGGTTATCTTTCTTCTAGGTGTAAGGGAAGAAAAGGGGGGGACCCTATAACCCTACCTGGTACAGGAATACTTCCACCATGACAGGTCCATCATAATATTAGAAAAACCTAATGGTGTCTGAGCCACCCAGAGTAGCTAAAATTTCCTCAAGAAGCTCCTGATGAGATAAAGGTATTTACCTCATCCTTATCCGGTATTACCAAAATATCTTCCTCCTTAACTGCAGGGAAGAAACATTCGAAATAACCACCACTGAGTCAGACTATCCTGAGGGAAGAAGACCTCCTGCACACGTTTTCCCACAGTGTGGGGCAAAGAATAGACAAATGTATTAAAGCAGGACAACTCCATCTGGGCTATAAATATTTCTTTTGTAAAACCTTAGGAGAAATTTGTGGTATATCTGACCATTGTCACTATGCTCCTAAGCAGAATGTGCCTAGAGGAATAAGGTTTGGGACAAGTCTATCCTCATCAACTAAAGATTTCTCAATAAATGAGAAATAGAAGCGGATTGGTAGAACCACATTGGAATCCAAGCCTAAAACAAGAGACCTCTAGCAGGGCCTCTTGGACCACCTTGAATCATAAAGGATGGATTACACAAATAAACAGCTGGATTCTTTAACAGAATTAACACATAAAAAACGTTACTATGTCTTTAAAATTTTAAAAAGTTACTTTTTATTTCCGTGTGCAGTGGTAAGCTAAATTAGCATGCAAACATTGCAGAATTTATCAGAAACGTTCATTCTTTGTTCACATGTATCGCCATGACATTAAAGAAGTGATGTCTTGTACAGCAATTCCAGATGGAAATTGCAAGGAACCGCAGGGCACTGCATGTGAGATAGACAATTTAATGTACACTTCCTTAATCAATCTGTCTCACCTATGGCAAAATAATAAAAAGCGATATCTTGCACAGCAACTCCAGATAAAAATTGCAAGGAACCGCAGGGCACTGCATGTGTGATAGAAAATGTCATGTACACTAACTTAATCAATCTGCCTCACCAATGGCAGAATAATTAAATAAAAAAAAAACGATATCTTGCACAGCATGTGTGTTATCAAATGTAATTTACACTTACATAATAAATCTGACTCACATATGGCAGAATAATTGATAGGCTTAACCTGTTAATAAAAAAAAGCAACATATAGCAAGTGTTACTGTCTCTTTAAATTTTAAAGAGTCACTTTATTTTTATGATGTCAGAAATTATTGAATAAGTATGAGAGGAATTTTGGTATTGCCTAACTCTCTCTACACCTCAGCCTGAAAGCGAGGCCCTTGTTCCCAGCTGAGGCATAAGACAGCCTCTCTACACCAATCCTGCCCATGCCATAGCGCTATCTTAAGCGCAAGAACTGCGACAAGCATTGCTCCGTTTCTTCCGATAACTGGAAGTGATATGAAGGATGTGCCCACTGCAAGGCGCACACTCTAAAGTTAAATTCCTCCACTCCTTTGCGATTTTTTTAGAAGTGTAAGGAGGAAGAAGTGTAAAACCTTGGCGCCCTTTATAAGCTCCGCCCCTCGTGGGCGTTGCACAAGCTATCTCCCGGTCGCCATTGTTTAAGTAAAGGTACCGGGAGTAACAAGATAAAATTTGTGAACTGGAAATAAAAGCTGCTCAGTCTGCTATCTCTAAGTATAGCCACCGGGAGTAAGAGAACAGACTGAACAGCTTCAGCTTCAACAGCTGTTCAGTCCGTTAGCTCTATATGACAGAGATCGTTTAGAGCACATACTCTGACACACTCAATTTAATCTCACGGTCGGCTCTATTATTAAATGAGACAGCTAGGAGATGAAACCCATGTCACCCAGTGCCTGCGTTCTAGCTGCCATTACGTCTCCTGATAGAGGAGGAGAAACTGAGCCCAAGTTCAATGAGGTCTAAATAAAGAAAGTGCCCAAACGTTTTCTGAGATCCTTCTCTCCCCAGAAATAAAGTCAGCACTTACCTCATCTTCTGCCTGGCAGCAAGGCAGTTCCCAGGTTTAGGAGGTCCTCTCCCTCCCATGGCCCTGTAAATAAACGAAAATCCTGAATAATTTTCTTGGTAAGGGCAGCAGAATATGGGAGGCGCAGTGAGAAAAGGAAGAGAGTCAGATTCCCCTCAGTTTTTCAGAGTTAGTGCAGCATCAGTATGGGAGGCGCAGTGAGAATTATGTCCCGCAAGTTCCCATTGCTCTAAAGCCACCACTGCCCTACTGAAGAGACTGATATGGACTACGGCTACACCCTAGAACAAAGCAGCACAATCTTGCACTACTTTAAAAATAATAAACTCTTGATTGAAGAATCTAATCTAACACCTAACTTTACCTCTTCCTATCACTAACGTAGGCAAAGAGAATGACTGGACTGGGAGGGAAGGGAGGAGCTATTTAACAGCTTTGCTGTGGTGCTCTTTTCCTCCTCCTGCTGACCAGGAGGTGAATATCCCATTAGTAATTAAGATGATCCGTGGACTCATTGTCTTAAAAAAGAAATATATTGATGTGACACTCCTAATGATACCCAAAAATGAATTTTCAATTAGTTTGTCAGACTGACTTGAAAATAATGAGATTAAGTGACTAAAACCTCTAAACATTGCTGGTTGATTATTTGCATTGTATACTATGAGATGAAGTTTGCGGATGATCGCTTTCTTTTATATGTGATTAAGTAACCATTTTAGGGTTGGTCTATTCCAGCCTCAGACGCCTCTATAAGAACCCAAATGTTTAGATATGTCCTTGCTTGGGTTGAACATTGTGATTGACTCAACAATGCTTAAATAGGCAGATCCTAGCTTACACACAAAAGGTATCTTGGGGACTGGTCCCTCAGCCTCTGCCTGCTGGGTTGTCGATAAACTCCACATATAGATCCTCTGCTGTTATGTTTACAGCACTGGATAGGCTCTTGGTGCATGTCAATGAGAACTATCCCTGAAAAAACAAGATGTGCACCACATAGTTCAGTCTCAGCACGTTTCCATCATCCCAGGATATGCCTGATGAAACGGCCAGGAGGGCCGAGAAACGCGTAGCAATATTTTACTTGTACCTATTTCATATGTGCTTGTTAACCCTGTGCAATAAAAGTTTTTAATTCATTTTAATATAACTTGAGCCTGGAGTTTGAATACAAGCACACCACTACCAGACAGTCTAACATACAGGACAGCCACTGTTTCCAAGAAAGTGCCGGAGAGAGCCAGCTGGTCAGCTCTGAGTGCCAGCCCGCTTCCACAAGCACACTGGTGTGCTGTGCCAAAGTGTGAGTACCCTGTGCATACAATATTTGGAGTTTTGCCGAATTGTACCGATTGATACACACATTTGTGCGCCTCTCTTCTTTTTTTCACCATCTTAATGGGGGGGAGAAACACTCTTGCGGCAAACCCCATCAAATATTTTCATGTGCGCTAACCAGACATGAAAATATGAATATTTCACATTCCAAATGTTCTTCACATACAGAAATGATAAAGATAGATTAAGACACGCAGACACGCCCTTCTCTAAACCACCCTGTAGAAACTGAAGAATGTGCAAAATCTTCACCTTGTGCCAAGGAAAACTATAAATCGGCACACCAAGACAAATAAGCCCTCCACACCTTGTGGTAAATACATCTGGTAATGGTCTTTCTAGCCTAAAATAGGGTATCAATTACCTCCCGAGATATTCCACTCTGGGACAACTCTATGCTTTCAATCTCCATGCTTTCAGCCTCAGAGAATCTAGATTTTGATAGAACGGACCCTGAGCTAGAAAGTCCGGCCTCTGAGGCAACCACCATGGAGAAGCAGAAAATGCCAAGGAACTGCTAAAGCATCCACCAACTCTGCCTGATTATCTTTTGCTCTTGACCCGTATCTCAGAAGTTTGGCATTGAGTCTGGAAGCCATCAGATCTATCTCCGGGCACCCTACCTGTGGGTGATCTCGCAAAACACTTCCTGGATTAGTGATCATTCCCTGGAGTGCAGTGTCCATCTGCTCAGAAAATCTGCTTCCTAATTGTCCACGCCTAGAATATGGATAGCTGATATTTAGCACGGATACGTCTTTGCCTACTGAAGGATACGAGACACCTCCCTCATCACCAGAGAGCCGCGGATTCCATCCTGGTGGTTGACATAGGCCACCGCAGTGATGTTGTCCGATTGAAATAAAAACTGACTGAACACAACTGGGGCCTCAATTCCAGAAACCTGGTACCTTGGGCTCTCTGAGAATGCCAGGCAGCGCCCCAGCCTTTCAAACTCGCATCTGTTAAAATCTCCCAGGATGAGTGTAGGAAACATGCCCTGAATGACGGGTTCCTGAAACAGTCACCAAGAAAGAGACACTCTTGTCACTGGATCCAGAGAAATTGTCCAAGACAGATCCAAGTGATTATAGTTCCATTGATTGAGCATACATAACTGTAGAGGTCTCAGATGAAAACGAGCAAAAGAAACAGCATCCAAGGCCACCACCATGAGGCTTTACCACTTCCATGCATTGAGCCACTGAAGGCCAAGAAGTGAATTGAAGGATACGGCAGGCAGACTGCAACTTCTGCCTGTGCCGATCTGTGAGATAGATATGCATGCTGATAGAATCTATGATTACACCAGAAAGTTCACTCACGTTGCAGGAACTTTTTTCCCAGATTAAATTTCCAGCTATGCGTCTGAAGATACAAGAGCAACCTCTCTGTGTGAGGTCACTGAACGTAAAGATGGAGCCTGAACGAAGATGTCGTCAAAGTATGGAGCCACAGAAATTCCCTGTATTCGGACTACAGCAAGAAGGGCCCCTAGAACCTTTGTAAAGATTCTGGGAGCTGTAGCAAAAACCAAATGGAAACTCTACAAACTGGTAATGTTTGTCCAGGAAGGCAAAAAACTTAGTTACTGGTAGTAATCTCGGTGAATAGGGATGTGAAGGTAGGCAAACCTTCAGATATAGGGTCGACATGAACTGACCATCTTGCACGAGAGGAAGAATGGACCTGATGGTCGCCATTTTGAAGGAAGGTACCCTTAAAGGGACACTGAACCCAAATTTTTTCTTTCATGATTCAGATAGAGCATGCAATTTTAAGCAACTTTCTATTTTACTCCTATTATCAATTTTTCATCCCCTTGCTATCTTTATTTAAAAAGCAAGAATGTAGGTTTAGATGCTGGCCCATTTTTGGTTCACTACCTGGGTTGTCCTTGCTGATTGGACAGCACCAACGTCCAGGGTCTGAACCAAAAATTGGCTGGCTCCTTAGCTTAGATGCCTTCCTTTTTGAATAAAGATAGCAAGAGAACGAAAAAAAAATTGATAATAGGAGTAAATTAGAAAGTTGCTTAAAATTGCATGCTCTATCTGAATTATGAAAGAAAAAAATTGGGTTTAGTGTCCCTTTAAGAATTTGATGAGGCAGTTCAAATATTAAATGGGACAAAGCTCCTTTTTGGGAACAATGAAGAAATTTAAATAGAACCCTTTTCCTCTCCCTGCAACAACAACCCCAATAGGTAGCCTTCCTACACTGTGTAGAAGATCTGGTGTCCTTTTTTTCCCGACTTCCCAGAGATAAGGAACCTGCATCTTGGAGGGCGAGATCGGAAACCTATTTTGTATCCCTGAGTAATAATGTCCATAACCCAAGGGTCCTGGACTGATTGAGCCCAAGCTTCCTAAAACTAAGATAACTTGCCCCCTACTTGACCTGATCCCAGGTCGGGGACCGACCCTTCATGCTGACTTGGTGTCTGGGGTTGACGTCTTAGGTTGTTTGTTTTTGCTCCACACCGGGTTAGGTTTCCAGGTGCTGCTTGGAGTTATGGACTTAGAACAAGACAAGCACTTACACATCTAACGAAATGAGACAAAATGTCCCATAGGAAGTCCCTTAAATTTAGATTTCTTGTCCTGGGACTGAAAGGCCCCCTTACCTCCAGTGACAGTAGGCCCAGAACTTTTTTTTTTTTTCTGCGATGAGATTTTTTTAGTGAAAAAATTTCTGCAGGGTCTAACCACATACATACATACACATATAGACAAACACACACAATACACATATACATACAGATACATACAGACATACACACACATTTATTAAAGAAAAGAAAAAAAATCTGACTCCTAAAAGCATTTTGGTTGGCTCCTATACTTAAAATAAATTTGTCAAGCCCTGACTTACCTTTTCTGCTATGTGCTATTACCCTGTACCACACTGGAGTTCAGGAAGGGGGAGGAAATTTACACATACACATGCATACATCCGCACACAGACAGATACATACATACACACACACACACAAACAGATACACATTAACCTCTTAAGGACATATGACGGAAATTTTCCGTCATAAAACAATTGAGCAAACTGAAAGCTGTGTCCTTAAAGGGTTAAAAGAATAAACAAAACAATTCTGGCTCCTAAGTATTTTGGTTGGCTCCTAGAATAAAATTTGTTAAGCCCTGACTTACCTTTTCTGCAATGTGCTGTTACCCTGTAGAGCACTGGAGTTCAGGAAGGGGGAAGAAATTGGAGAGGAACGTAGTAAATATTTACATTGAGAGAGAGAATGGAACAGTGACACCTGCAGACAGAAATTAAATGTGCAGGCAAAAAAAAAAAATGTCTGCATAAACATTACATTTTCTGCGATGAGAGCAAATACAGTCCGTGAAACTTTTTAACAAGTACTTTCAATTGGTACTTTTAACTGATTTTTTTTTATTTATTTTTTAAATAGCCAAAAATAAGAGTTCTTCTTTAGATTTAGGTTGCCTTATTTCTTTCTCTGTCCAGGTGATCACATACTGCCTCAATAATATTCAGGTCTGGACTCTTTGGAGGCAAGTCCATGACTGTCAGTGTTGTATTTATGTCTAAATATGATTACACTGCATCAGGAGTGTGCTTGTGATCTTTATCATGCTGAAGAATAAAACCATTCCCAACCAGGCCCTTTCCAGAAGGAATGGCATGATGAAATAAAGCCTGTCTGTACTTTTCAGCATTTATGATCCCATCAATTAGGACAATATCCCAAAACCACTGGCAGAAATGCAGCCCCAACTAGGGCAAGCCATCCACCATGTTTCACTAAAGGCCGCAAGCACTCATTCTTCCATTTCTCTCCAACTCTTCTCACATATTGTCAACGTTTGGACCGAAAATGTTCAAACTTGGATTTGTCACTCCATAATACTCTTTTCCACTGATCTTCATTCCAATCTTTGTGAGCTTTAGTTAGCCTTTTCACCCTGCTCCCCTTCCGATAAAGTGGTTTCTTGGCTGCTACCCTTTCACAAAGACCATTAGTTATCAAGTTTCTTCGAACTGTAGAAGGGCCATCTTAGCATCCTGATGAAGCTGCCAGATGCTGAGCCGGGTGCTTGCTGGACTTCTTCCGGTCTCTCAAAGAAACTTCTCATCAGATTTTGAAAGTTTTCTTGGCCTTACAGTCCTTTTTTTGTCCTTGACCTCTCCCGATTCTTCATATTTCTTCATAACAGCTTGAATACCATATCTTGAGTATCCAGTTTGTTTGCCAATTTCCCTTTGAGAGTTGCCTTGCTGATGCAAAAGGACAATTTTATGTCTGTTAAATTCTGCAATCTTTGTAATAGACATTTTTCATAGCAGTAATTTTGACATGAAATTGTAGGACAAATACTGGTGTTAGCAATTACAAAAATTAGAGTTCCATTCTATTTAGGTTTACAAGAGCTATTGCTCAAGTGTATAGGGAGGTGACACTAAATACTTGCCACTTCAGCCTATAGAAGCTTTTTTTTCTGTTTTAATACTGCATACAAATAGTCTGTATTTTCTGTTTGTATTCTTATAAAGAGACTAAGAAATAATTATATATGGTCATTATACCATTGCTAAAACAACAAATCTAATGGTGACATTCTACTGTAGCGTTCATAAATGGGAGATAAAAAGAAAAAAATATCCTGGTTCCATAAATCATTGCCAAAAGGAAATACCCATAGAAAAAAAATGTTTGGGGAGAGTTTCCCAGCTCTGTCCACCCTCTAGGAAGAGGAAGGGTTGGTGCTTGAGGGATTTTTCACTCACTCCTCACATCCAGTCCTTGGCTATTTCCCGCGGTTTGCACCTTAACAACCCATTTGCCACTTTGTCACATAAAGCAAAACTAAGATTTAAATCCACTATTTCATCATCATTTCCCGCCTTGACTATCAACCCTGCGGTATGGTGTGTTTAACCCCTGCAAAGGGGTTAAACACAATGCAGAAAATACAGCTGATCCAATTAGCAACACTAGTCACGACTCAGATGTGCAGCTGATTGGAACAGCAGCTTTTTCCACACAAGACCAGCAGTGCACCACGAGTCTAGAACACGGTACGGTCGATAGTCTTAAAATTGCATGCTCTAAAAGATTTCTACTATAATAGCCCTAACTCTGACATTCAAGGCCCTCAATAACACTGCTACCCCCTATATCTCAGACCACTTCTCCAGATACTCTTCCTCACTCTGCTCATGACCTCCTGCTTTCTCACCTCTCGGTTTACCTTCTTACATTCCTGTCTACAGGACTTCTCCAGATTGGCCCCTACTTCGTGGAACTCCCCGAGTCGCTACACAAAACTCTCCCCTAGTTTTCAAAGTCTCCAAGCGCTCCTCAAAGACTCTAATGTTCTGGGATATATATATATATATATATATATATATATATATATATATATATATATATATATATATATATATATATATATATATATATATATATATATATATATATATATATATATATATATATATATAGTAACCTTTTTTACCTAGTTCCTCTCCTCCTTTTGTCATCCACTGAACCCTCTTAGCATGTAAGCCTAAAACTGTTCTGTAGATCCACTTCAGGATAGTTAATTTACAACAGTGCAATTCTTGGCAGGGCCCTCTACCAATTTTCCCCCTATAAATGCCACCGTGCATATAATACCTATGTTTATAGCGCTGCAACATCTGATGGTGATATACAAATAATGGATAATAATAATATAATAATGATTTATTACCTAAGTATTCTGTTGATGGTCTCTTACTTTTAGGTGTTGTAAGATGATTTGATTTCTACTTACAAATGACAAAATGTTTTTAATTGGGTGGTCCCTTGGTTCACGTAAAGGTCAGAGTGCCACAGACGTTTCTTTAGCTTCTTGGCTAAAACTCTTGATTACCATGGTTTACTTGGAGGTGGGACAGTCTTTTTCAAAAATGCATTCTTGCATTTTTTATTAAATCAGTTCCTCTTCTTGGATTTTCAAGAAAGGAGCTTATATATTTTCTCGAAATTCTACCACCCAATTACTTGTGGATTCCACTGATTGGGTATTAGTTTTCAGGAATAATGGCTTGTGGATTTTTTAAATATTTTTTTTTTTCTGTCGGCAGTTTTAAATTGTGCCTCATTTTCCCTGTCTTATCCTTTCCTACTTCTCATTTCTTGGCTATACATCAGACTGGAATACCAGAGAGGTGGGAGGAATTAAGTGCCCTTAGAGCTATGGGTATCTTTGCCTCCTGCTTGTGGCCAGGAGTAATGACTTGTGGATTTTTACCACCATGAAAGAAATTAATTTATTAGGTAAGCATAATACCAGGGACATATTATGTCCTAGGCCAACAAGGCCAGTGCCTAGGAAAACAGATTTGGGAGGGGCAGCACATCTGCCCTATCCTCTCTCTAAAAGCCACCACACAGTACAGTGAGCTATAAAGTGCAGGCTTTTACAGAGAAGACAAGGCACGTGCACTGATTAAGGTCGCTCTTTACAGGCAGTGCTCCTTTAAACCGTTGCTTCATTTAGAGTTGTCTGAATGTTTGCAGAGGAAGCGTTCTTGGTGAGAAACTTGCCCAGAGATCTGCTTACAAGGTAAGGCTGGAGGAGAAGACCTTGTACCGATATGTCAGCTGCGGTGGGTCTGCAAGCGCAGTGCTTATTGCAGGTCTTAGTAACTAACAGACTGGATGCGTTTGTGCACTACTTAGATCAGCTTGTGATGTCTAATCAAACTCTCAGCGCTAATGTATGTTAGCTACTAATAGCTAGCTTTCTTTACTATTTACTCTGTGGGTTCATGAATGCAAACGGACACCTAAAAAGTTTCATTACTTGAATGATTATATTTACTGTATGTTGCATGTGAAGGGCAGTGATTGTTTCAAAGTGTATTCTTCTTTCCCCCTCTCCCTTCTTTCCCTTTCTCCCTCCCTCAACTCTCTTCCTCCCTCAACTCACTCCCTCCCTTGCTCCCTTCTTTCACTCCTTTCTTTACCTCCCTTCTTTCCCTTCACCCGTTTTTTCCTCTCCCTCCCCACTTTTCTCTTCTGTCTCCCTCCCTTCTTTCCCCTCCCCTTCTATTCTCTCCCTTCTCTCAGGGAGAAAATGGCATGAGATGCATGCAATTCAACCCACCTGTATGAAAGTGTTTTGCTAGCCCATTTTCTTTAGAATTGTTATGAGAAAAAAAAAAAATGTTTTACACACTGACCAAAAGAATATTAAGAGGGAAAACAGGCCTAAAACCACTTATTTATTTATTTATTTTGGGGGGGGGGGGCAGCAGGGTTTTGAGTACCTATGGCACGATGAGTCCACTGATCATCTTAATTACTTTTGGGATATTCACCTCCTGGTCAGCAGGAGGCGGCAAAGAGCACCACAGCAAAAGCTGTTAAATATCACCTCCCTTCACTCCCACCCCAGTCATTCTCTTTGCTTAGATTAGAGGTGTTAGTTAAAGATTCTTCAATCAAGAGTTTTTTTATTTTTAAAGTAGTGCAAAATTGTGCTGCTTTGTCCTGGGGTGTAGCCGTAGCCCACATTAGTCTCTTCAGTAGGGAAGTGGTGGCTTTAGAGCAGTGGGAACTTGTGGGACATAATTATCACTGCGACTCTCATACTGATGCTGCACTAACTCTGAAAGACTGAGGGGAATCTGACTCTGTTCCTTTTGTCACAGGTCCATAGGAGGGAGAGGACCTCATAAACCTGAGAGCTGCCTTACTATCAGGTAGAAGAGGAGGTAAGTGCTAACTGTTTACTGGGACATAGGGCTCAGGAAAGGATGTACTTATTTTAACTTGGGAAAATAAGCTCACTCATGGGACATGGGTTTCTTTATTATGGCAGTAAAAGCGCAGGCACTGGGGAAGTATGCATTAAAATATGGTGGTTTTCATCTCATGGCTCTTCTTAATAGAGACAAAACTGGGAGATGACTGGATTAGGCACGCCCAC
Organism: Bombina bombina; assembly: GCF_027579735.1. Taxonomy (NCBI): domain Eukaryota; kingdom Metazoa; phylum Chordata; class Amphibia; order Anura; family Bombinatoridae; genus Bombina; species Bombina bombina. Next base: position 538,790,625 of record NC_069501.1, on the reverse strand, counting down.
GATGAGCGGTACTAAGGAGAGCATTGCGCGCCTTTTTTTCATTCTTCATCTGTCGGAAGAGAAAGTTTGTTATTTGATTTGCTGCGTATCTAGGAAGAAATGCTTGACAGTCTAGTCAGCTACACATCTCAGCTGAATTGGAAACGTGCAAAACAGTCTCTGTAGCGCTCCAGTGCTGTTGGGGGAAACGGTGTAGAGGTGATCTGCAGGGCCATTTTCTATTTATACATTGATTACACTAATAAAGGGTGGGGGGGGGGAGTTACGTTTTAACATTTAAAGAGACAGTAACGTTTTTTTGCTAAGTCATAAATTGGAGAAAGGATTATCAACTAGTTCCCTAAAGGGTCAAATTTCTGCCTCATCTGTTTTGTTACACAAGCGTCTGGCACATATTCCAGATGTACAATCATTTTGTCAGGCCATGGTCAGGATCAGGCCTGTGTTTAAACCAGTTACTCCTCCATGGAGTCTAATTTAGTTCTTAAAGTTCTTCAAGGGGCTCCGTTTGAGCCTATGCATTCCTTAGATATTAAACTGCTATCTTGGAAAGTTTTATTTCTTGTTGCTATCTCTTCTGCTCGCAGAGTGTCATAGCTCTCGGCATTGCAGTATGAGTCGCCTTAACTTATTTTTCATTCGGATAAGGTAGTTTTACGTACTAAGTGAGGATTTCTTCCTAAAGTGGTTTCTGATCGGAACATTAACCAGGAGATTGTTGTTCCTTCATTGTGTCCTAATCCTACCTCTCGGAAGGAAAAGCTTCTGCACAATCTAGACGTGGTTTGTGCTTTAAAGTTTTACTTGCAGGCGACTAAGAATTTTCGTCAGTCTTCTGCATTGTTTGTGGTTTTCTCAGGAAAACGTAAGGGACAGAAAGCTACAGCTACTTGTCTTTCTTTTTGGCTGAAGAGTATAATACGTTTTGCATATGAGACTGCTGGACAGCAGCCTCCAGAGAGAGTTACGGCTCACTCCACGAGGGCTGTTGGCTGTTGCTTCCTCATGGGCATTCAAAAATTAAGCTTCTGTGGAACAGATTTGCAGGGCTGCTACTTGGTCTTCTCAACACTTTTTCGAAATTTTACAAATTTGACACTTTTGCCTCGACTGAGGCCGCTTTTGGGAGAAAGGTTCTTCAAGCAGTGGTGCCTTCCGTTTAGGTTCCCTGTCTTGTCCCTCCCATATCATCTGTGTACTCTAGCTTGGGTATTGTATCCCAATAGTAATTAAGATGATCCGTGGACTCATCGTGTCATAGAAAAGAAAATCTATGCTTACCTGATAAATGCATTTCTTTTTTGACACGATGAGTCCACGGCCCACCCTGTTCTTAAGACAGGTTGATGGTTATTATAAACTTCAGACACCTCTGCACCTTATTGCTTCCTTTCTCTCCTATACTTCGGTCGAATGACTGGGGTGGGAGTGAAGGGAGGTGATATTTAACAGCTTTTGCTGTGGTGCTCTTTGCTGCCTCCTCCTGACCAGGAGGTGAATATCCCAATAGTAATTAAGATGATCCAAGGACTCATTGTGTCAAAAAAGAAATACATTTATCAAGTAAGCATAAATTTTCTTTTTTGTTATTTTAAATTGTATTCATTTTTTGTTTTGACATTTTGATACATGTAACTGCCCTGAATAGACCAACGTTTGTTTTTTTCTTTTTTATGGTTGCAGAGGTGTACCTCTTTATGACTAAAGCTCTGGGAGTTCTGTTTATCAGCCATTAAGCATTAGTAGGACGCACACAACTGATACTGCATTATTCATTTTTAACATCTTTCCAAAAAAAAAAAATTTTTAGTTCAACGACCCTAGATCTTACCGTTGAGCTAAGTCATCTGCATTAAATTCTGGTTTGTCCAATAGCGACTGCACCAAACACCTTGCCATGGCTGTGTCATCTGTGTATGTTAGGTCTAAAGAAAAACAATACAGAAATGTAATTATCTCCTGTTTACTCAGTAAAGACAATGATACATATAATAAACATAAAACAAGTAGGAAGCAGAACAAATGCACCATAGAAGTTATACAAATGATTTTAGCCTCTGGGGCAATTATTAAATCTTTATATGGAGTACTTTTGCAATGAAATTGCGATTTTTTTTTTTTTTATGGAAATGTAAAGATTTTGGAAACCATATTGGAAATAAAAGATCCTACTTTAAAAAGGAACAGTGTACAAAATAAAAAAATAAAAAAAAACACTTTTCAATTTACTTTTATCATCAAATGTATTATTTATATTGGTAACCTGTGTGAAAAGCAGGTATGTTGACTGAGGAGCATGCATATGTCAGAAGAAAACAAAATAGCACCGTCTGAACGTAGCACAAGATTTATGTGTACCATATAGATAACACTGTGCTCACTCCAATGGTGAATGATAATGGGTTCGCAAGAACCAGCACTAATTTGCTAAAATGCAAGATTGTAAAAAGCTAAACAAAAAGCAGAGATAAGGGGCAGTTTGCAGGGCTTAGATACTGGTAATCAGAGTTGAAAAGCAACATAGCAGTGTTGATTATGAAAAACATAGGGAGTGGGTAATAAAATGATTATTTATCCTTTTAAACAATTTTCAAGTAAACTTGCCTTTAAAAAAATAAAATTAAGAATTAACATTTTAGTATCAGTCACTCCTACCCACACTGTGCTGCTGCTGATTATTGGTTAGAAAGCTTTTCTTTAGAGAATACAAAAAGTATTCATATTTTCAATAAAGGTTGTGATTTTAAACAGGCAAAAACAGATATTTCAAATGACAAAACAAATTATGCTAGGCACGCCCTCCAGAACGCGATCGCATCAGGGAAGCGCCAGTGGCTTCAGGAAAGCCAAGCGGTTAGGACGCTGTATTTCGTCCTTCGGCACTAAAGACCAGCAAATTTCGGACGAAATACAAGGGTTAAACAGATACTTAGCTAAGATCAGTAATACAAAACTTACAAATTAAAACATGCAATTTTTGCATTAAAGTGAAGGTAAAGTTAGCATGTTTCGATGTTTGCAAATGTAAATAGCATAAAAAATAAGGGTAGTTTAATTAATCAATTTTGTTATTGCTCAATATTTACCGATTTATCCGCGTTTTTAATCTTGAAACTACTCGTTCTGTAATCTGCCCGTTTTTTTTCCGTAGCCAGGTCACGTTTTTCTAGTACCCAATCATATGTCTGGCCGTTAGGCGGCCGTCATTTGACGTCACTTCATTAGTATTAATAGTGCGCATGCGTTAGTTACGCGCAGGCGCAATTAGGGGTTATGGCGTGATGTGCGCATGCATTCAGAGAATCGCGAACGCGCATTTACAATACGTATAGAGCGGGTGGGAACGCTCTATACGTAATACAGAAAGAAACCAGGAACTAGATGGAGGGAGGAGCTATAAGCGGCCGAACACATAGAGAAAAAGTATTTATTTTATATTTATATGTATACAAATATGTGTTAAAAACTTAGCGATCTTGGTATATATCAACTAATTAACATACTACTGCTTTCAATTGCGCAAAACTTTACCTTCACTTTAATATGTCCCTTTAAAAGGGAAACAAGAAAGGAAATTTAAAAAAGGTAACAAGTTGGAAATATTAGGTTAAAGCTTAAAGTGAAAGTCAATCCTAGCGTACAAACTCTAGGATTGACTATTGAAACAAATAAAGGGGACTTTCATTCATGAAGTATAGGATACTTCATGTAGAAAGCTCCTTTATTTGTTTCAACCGATCGCCGTTTTTAGCTGCTACAGCAGCCCACAGCTAAAAAACATTTTGCTAAGAGGTGACGCTTTCACCTCTTAGCCAATAGCCGTGCAGTAAATCCGGCTTGGCGCCCATTCAGATTAAGTATATCAGAAAATTACTGATTTCATAAGAAATGGTTAGATAGATCATTGAAATTATCACCTTGGTCCTTGCGCACATCTATTCAACTTCTTCTATTCATTGAGCATATAAAACAAAACAGAGTTGATTCTGTGTACATAGATTTGCAGGGGAACAATGGCACTACAGGGACAGTAAAGTCAAATTTAACCTTTAAAGGGATACCAAATAGGGATGCATCGAAATTTCAGCCGCAAAAAAGTTTCGGCCGAAAATGGCATTTTCGTTTTTCTGCCTGTTATTTTTGGTAAAATTATTGTGTAGCATATTTCAATTTTGATGCTAGCCTAAAGCTGCTGTTTGAGTGTATTACTTAACTTACTGTTTTGCATATAATAATAGTTTTCTAGGACTATACTTCATTTGGATAATTGTTAAAAAATAAAATTTAAAAAAAAAAAACTGTTAAATCTGATTCTGTTGCACAGAACTAAATACAGAATAGTACAGTATATTGATATTTAATATTGTTTTAAGTAGGGATGCATAAATATTTTGGCCAAAAATGGCATTATCGTTTTTTTTCTTGGTAAAATTATTGTGTAGCATCCTGGATTTTCGGTAGGGCTGAAACAAAACAACTAATCGACTTAATAGATAATGAAAATCGTTGTCAACGATTTTTATTATCGATTAGTTGGTCAGTCGATTAGTTGGGCTGCATGCAGCACGCAGCGCACGTGTGCAGAGTCAGGAAGAGAGGAAGACGCGCCGTGGGACAGTTCACTTCGCCCATGCTGTGCGGTTATAAAGTAGGTCTCCCCCCGGTTATCTAACTTAGTTTACATGCTAACTAAACATGCAGGCTGCAGTGAGTCAGATCGGTCCTGTAAGAGTGTGGACGATTGTTGGGAAGGGCTGTGTAGGTGGGGGCCATCAGTCATTTATCCTGCACACTCCAGCCGTTGGCTCAGGAAACTTATAGTGCTAGCTAGCAGACGTCAGCGAGACTTGGGAGTGCTGTCAAGGTAAAGAGCTGTGTGAGGGAAAAGCACAAGCTGTGATAAAGCTTAGGCCTAAACATAGGAAAAAGTTTGCGAACGTGTCTGCTAACTTAGTGACTGGCATCTGCAGGCACCATGTTTATTTATCCCTCAAAAATATAACATGGTGCCTGCAGATGCCGGTCACTAAGTTAGAACCTAAGTTTGCAACTTTTTCCCTATTTTTAGGCCTAAGCTTTTATCACAGCGTGTGCCTTTCCCTCACACAGCTCTTTACCTTAGGGAGATAAAAAACGGCCATGTGTTGGGAAGGGCTGTGTGGACGGGGGTATCAGGGACAGTCACCATTTATTCCAGCGCTTAGGAAGCCTTCTTAGGGTGTACTGGAAGTTGCTTTTTTGTTTAAAATAAATATGTATTGGGCTTGGCTGAAAGGCTTGCAGATCCTGCAATATATTATTTAAAAAAAAAAAAAAAGCAATATTCCCTCCCTGGTAGTCTAGTGGGGGAGCATTTGGTCTGCACATCTGAGAGCTGGAAATTGGAGTAGCAATTAGTATGGTTTGTCTATAGTGTACCAACACTACAGACCAACCATACTAATTGCTACTCCAATTTCCAACTCTCACTGACTTACATCACTTAGAGCCAACCAGAAGAAGATAGATAGATATATATATATATATATATATATATATATTGTATGTAGTGTACCAGAAAGAGGTGTAGATCAAATGCTCCCCCACTAGACTACTAGTACTTTTTAATATATATTGCAGGATCTGTAAAAGTAACTGGCACTGCAAAATAGCTATTGCACATGGTTGGCTAAAAATTGAAAATCAAAAGGTTAAGGATTTTTTTTTTATTTATTAAAAAACAAAACACCCCACTCCCACTCCACTGGATCCCCAGGGATTTGAAATTGATATTATATATTTATATAATCTTCAAGTTTTTGCTATGTGTGTGATTTTTTTTTTAAATGTGTGTTTGAATCTGTGCGAGTGTGTATGAATCAAATTCAATTAATGTATTATTGTTCCTGCTAATTATACCCACAACTTAATAAAATGTGCTTAGCTTTTAGAGAGAGCAGACCAAAAGATTCCTTATTTTATTTCTCACCGTTTACTTGCAGATAGCATTACTTAGGAGTAGAGAAAATCAGAAAATTAAAAAGGAACTTATTAGTACCTCTGTTTATGTTACAACCTCACTGGAAGCATAATCATGATGACATCCCATGTAAACCTAAACTATTTTTTTTAAATAATTTTGAGAAAAATAAGTCATTTTAGTTTTTGGTTTTCTGGAAACGGCAACAGAGAGATAAGTTGAACTTGAAACCAGTCCACATCTGCTCTAATAATATTTTTATTTATTTTTTGCTGATTTTTATAGGGTTGGGGTTTTTTTGTTTGTTTTTTACCGATTAATCGAAAAAATAATCGACCAACTAATCGATTATGAAAATAATCGTTAATTGCAGCCCTAATTTTCGGGTGCGGTCCAGAATTCCCATTTCACTGCATCACTAATACCAGATCCACATTTTTTTCTTTAATTATTAAGATAGAGCATGCCATTTTAATAATCCTATTAAAAACAACGGCACTTTAATTCATCAAAATTGATATTTCAGTTCTTTTCTTCAAAAACGTACCTTTTAATCCTTGCAGCCGCACCAGCGATTCCCCCGGCCGTCGGAAGCCTCTGCAGATGTTAGAAATGACAAACCCGGCTTCCTCCAATCACGGCTTTCCCCCAGGGTGAATCTTGGCCTGATGCAACACCGTGATTGAATGAAGCCGGATTCGTCATTTTGGACCCACGAAGACGGCTTGCGACGGACGGAGGAAGTGCTGGAGCGGCTGCCAGGATTAAAAAGTATGTTTTTGAAGAAAACGTGTGAAATGTCAATTTTGATTAATAAAATGTGCCCTTGTTTTTAATAGGTTTATTAAAAAACGGGCACTAATTCATCAAAATTGACCTTCACTTAAAGTATTACAGTGCCCCACCCCCAGTTATGTCATAATGCCACCCAGCTGGCAAACATGTTCTGGCATAAAACCCTATCTGAAACATGAAAGAAAAATTTGGGGTTTCGTGTCTTTAAATCTGTGGTGACTCCCTAGTTTGATTTTATTTTTATTCTTTTACTTCCACTCAATATTTGTTTTCCTTTTAAACACAAGCTGCAGAGTTATGCAATGGAAATAAGGTGCATCTTCCAGTGTCATTCTTGGAAGCCTTTGATAATGTAATTAGAAGTTCCCAGTTTCATCAGGAGTTATAGAAGATGTTGGAAGTGTATATATGAGCTGCTTTCACTGCACTTTTACAATAATGCAAAAAGATTGTTTTCCTCCTGGCACCCTCCTTTTCAGGAAGAGAGGAAAGATCAATAGGTGTAGGGGTTCTACTTACCCACCAGTTATCAAGGCACTCGATCTTGCAGAAAATGGCAGAGATCTGTACCAAAAAAAAAAAAACACAACACTACACACTGATTACTACTCAGCTGGCATCCAACCACCATGCCCCTGCCAAAGTCTGTCAATTCAGCTGTGTGGTATAGTTGGTTTCAATGTAGTTTGACAGGTCTGACAGATGCTCACCGTGTCATTTGCATATGTGGAGATACCAAATACATTTTCCAACATTGCAACTTACAAATTTTTGAGCTGGCTCCTAAATTTTCCGCAAACTTGTCAACGTTGTGGAATATATTCATGTATAATGTGTGTGTGTGTGTACACATAACCATTTAATTTTCAAAAAAAAATATTAAAAGTGTATTTACACACATATATACTTTATTTAAAAATACACATATGGATGTATAAAAACTAAACTATATATATGTGTGTGCGCAAATGGGGGGGGGGGGGGTGACCTGGCATTATACTTTCATTTATTCCTGTTACGCAGTTAGAACAACGGCACAAGTCTTCTTTTGAGAGTGAGACAAACTAATTCATGTTTTCTAGACGACAAGGAAGTTGGTTTCTTATTCAAGCTGTTTCTTATTCATTTTTTTTTGTCAGACTGCTTTAAATTGACTTTAAAATAAAAATATAGGTTTTATTTATATAATAATATGATTCATATAATGTAGTTACACAGAGGTGGAATCCCTTTATACAACAATTGAATATACAAACTTGAAAAAAGGGCATACGTTGGCACCAATAAAAATATTACTATTTTGAATAAGTAACAGATATTTTCAAAGGGTTAATAACCATTGGGCCACTAATTTCACTATAAATATATACAGGTTAGATCTCCCTTCATGACATGCAATTGTGTTTAGCCTGGCCCAATGGTGTTTTGGGCACAGAAATTGATGCCAACACTGGCATAAGTGACATAATTCTCATTTTTGAATAAGTAACATATATTTTCAAAGGGTTACTAACCATTGGGCCACTGATTTCACTATGAATATATACAGGGTAGATCCCCCTCCATGACATGCAATTGCTTTTAGCCTGGCCCAATGCTGTTTTTGGCACAGAAATTGATGCCAACCCTGGCATAAGTGACATAATTCTCATTTTTAATAAGTAACAGATATTTTCAAAGGGTTAATAACCATTGGGCCACTGATTTCACTATGAATATATACAGGGTAGATCCCCCTCCATGCCATGCAATTGTTTTTCGCCTGGCCCAATGATGATTTTGGCACAGAAATTGATGCCAACCCTGGCATAGGTGACATATTTCTCATTTTTGAATAAGTAACAGCTATTTTCAAAGGGTTAATAACTAGGGTTGCACCGATACCACTTTTTTAAGACCGAGTACAAGTACCGATACTTTTTTTCAAATACTCACCGATACCAACTACCAATACTTTTTTTATGTCATAACAGTTTACCAAGCACAATACAGACTAATGATTTAAGATCACTTCTTTATAATTATGAACTGTATCTCAAAAGGCATTTTGAAATAATAAAACAGTTTTATGTGTTTGTTGTCACAAAGTTCACAGAATATGTTTATAAATGAAAATATTACAATAAAATATATTAATAATAACAATAAATAACAGCTGCAGCAGCTGGGGCTGGAAAGCTACAATTTAAAGGGGTGATTACTAGATGCAATTAGGTTGTAGGGTGCCTATATAACTCATCAATCTGACATTTGTACTTAATACAAAGTAATATAATTTAATTCTGAAAATAATATTATAATATACTACTAATAATAATAATATACAAGTACTCATGCAAATACTTGGTATCGGTGCAACCCTATTAATAACCATTGGGCCAATGATTTCACTATGAATATATACAGGGTAGATCCCCCTCCATGCCATGCAATTGTTTTTAGCCTGGCCCAATGGTGTTTTTGACACAGAAATTGATGCCAACCCTGGCATAGGTGACATAATTCTCATTTTTTAATAAGTAACAGATATTTTCAAAGGGTTAATAACCATTGGGCCACTGATTTCACTATGAATATATACAGGGTATTTATTCATAGTGACATCAGTGGCCCAATGGTTATTAACCCTTTGAAAATATGTTACTTATTAAAAAATGAGAATTAGAGCACCTATGCCAGTGTTGGCATCAATTTCTGTGCCAAAAACACCATTGGGAAAGGCGAAAAACAATTGCATGTCATGGAGGGGGATCTACCCTGTATATATTCATAGTGAAATCATTGGCCCAATGGTTATTAACCCATTGAAAATATCAGTTACTAATTCAAAAATGAGAATTACAGCACAAATGCCAATGTTGCCATCAATTTCTGTGCCCAAAACACAATTGGGCCGGGTTAAAAACAATTGCATGTCATGGAGGGGGATCTACCCTGTATATATTTATAGTAAAATAAGTGGCCCAATGGTTATTAACCCTTTGAAAATATCAGTTACTTATTCAAAAGTGAAAATTAGAGCCCTATGCCAGTGTTAGCATCAATTGTTGTGCCCAAAACACAATTGGGCCAGGCTAAAACAATTGCATGTCATGGAGGGGGGTCTACCCTGTATATATTAATAGTGAAATCAGTGGCCCAATGGTTATTAACCCTTTGAAAAAATATGTTACTTATTTAAAAATGGTAATCAAAGCACCAATGCCAGTGTTGCCATCAATTTCTGTGCCCAAAACACAATTGGGCCAGGCTAAAAACAATTGCATGGCATGGAGGGGGATCTAACCTGTATATATTTATGATGAAATCAGTGGCCCAATGGTTATTAACCCTTTGAAAATATCTGTTACTTATTCAAAAAAGAGAATTAGAGCACCTATGCCGGAGGTTGGCATCAATTTCTGTGCCAAAAACACCATTGGGCCAGGTTAAAAACAAATGCATGGCATGGAGGGGGATCTACCCCGTATATATTCATAGTGAAATCAGTGGCCCAATGGTTATTAACCCTTTGAAAATATCTGTTACTTATTCAAAAATGAGAATTATGTCACCTATGCCAGGGTTGGCATCAATTTCTGTGCCCAAAACACAATTGGGCCAGGCTAAAAACAATTGCATGGCATGGAGGGGGATCTACTCTGTATATATTCATAGTGAAATCAGTGGCCCAATGGTTATTAACCCTTTGAAAATATCTGTTACTTATTCAAAATGAGAAATATGTCACCTATGCCAGGGTTGGCATCAATGTATGTGCCAAAAACACCATTGGGCCAGGCTAAAAACAATTGCATGGCATGGAGGGGGATCTACCCTGTATATATTCATAGTGAAATCAGTGGCCCAATGGTTATTAACCCTTTGAAAATATTTTGAATAAGTAACAGATAGTAATATTTGTATTGGTGCCAAGTTTGTATATTCAATTGTTGTATAAAGGTATTCCACCTCTGTGTAACTACATTATATGAATCATATTATTATATAAATAAAACCTATATTTTTATTTTAAAGTCAATTTAAATCAGTCTGACAAAAAAATGAATACGAAACCAACTTCCATGAATAAGAAACAGAATTTCACAAATAAGAAATAGCTTGAATAAGAAACCAACTTCCTTGTCGTGTTTTCTAGCTAAAATGTGTTGTCATTTTGTTTCAACAATATTAATGGGGTTTTTGGAGAACCATATAAATACAGTGATCTGTATAATAGACAAACACGTCATGTAGTGGGTTACCGTCATCCACTCGGTCTCCTCTGTCCACCTCCTTTAAGAAATCACACACACTCCCGAAGGACACTCTGTCCATCCCCTCAAACACAGATCCAAGGCAATCCCCGGCGAGTGCCCCAAGAAGAGCACCACGGAACCGAGACAAACTGACTGGCAGCGACATCACTATTTACAACCACAAACACTAGTCAATTAGTCAATGCTTATGAAAAGAAAGTGAAACTGACAATATTGCCTGCGTGATTACATCAACCAATCACAGTGTTGGTACAGTAAAAAAAATACGTACTCCGCTCTGCTGGCCAATCACGTTCAAAACCTAAGACTGAAGATCAGTTAGACCAATAGGAAAAGGAGGTTGCAAATTTATCCTTATAGTAATAGCTGTGGTGGGCGGGGATGGCGTAATTAGAAAAGCGAAACAGATGTATTTGTGTGTGACTGTGTAGGCTTTGTTCGATTGTAGCTTTTGCTAGTTGCTACTATTAGGCTTCATATTCATAGATATACTTTTGTATGCTAATGCATCATACTGCAACACGATATTTATTTCCAAGAATTTATGATCAGATATGACCCTATCAAAACACCAAACCCATAACGTCTGGTGAGGACGTGACGTCTTTTTTTATATATTTATATGAGTTATTCTATAATAAGTAATAGCAAATTTGTCTACACTGTGTTATAAAATCATTTTACACAAAAGCTTTATAAAAATTGAACAGCTTCACAACTTGTTAAATCACACCCTTATTTATGTTTCACAGTGTTGCGGGCAGTATTTAACCTTTTAAAGCCTTTATGCCGTTCTATTCCGTCATAATTACACTGGGCTTTAAAGCCGTTATGACGGAATAGAACGTCATAGCTAACGGCTGTCCTGAAGCCTTCTGTGCTTTCAGGATTTGAACGCGGTCTGGAGGGCGTTCTTAGGGTTGTAGGGATGCCCCCCAGACGCGATCCAATAATTGAAATCTCGCGATCGTTGAAAGGGTTAATAGAGATTTGGTTTCCACCTCAGTTGGGTTAGGGGCGCGCTCCCCCCACCCCAATTAAATTTTAAAACAAACTTTATTCAGTTAGTTAGATCAGGTCTGAACAATTGTTGTTTTCGTTAGATCTGGCATACAATTATTTGGAGAGGGGGCTAACCCTGCAACCCCTCTTATCAAAAAATAATTACATTTTATAGATATTTGTTAGATCAGGTATGATCAGCTATTTGTTTGGTTAAATCTAATATAATTACAGAGATATTAGGTATTCAATAAGGGGGTCTGCCCCCCACCCAAAAAAAAATCAAAATATCAGTCAAAAAATAATTCAGTTTAATAGATTTTAATTATTTGGAGGTGGGCTAACCTGTCATCAGACCCCCTTAAAAAAAAAAAAGTGGACAAAACGTATGATCAGTCAGTTGTTTTGTTTGATCTAACATGCAGTATCTCACAAAAGTGAATACACCCCTCACATTTTTGTAAATATTTTGTTATATCTTTTCATTTGACAACACTGAAGAAATTACACTTTGCTACAATGAAGAGTAGTGAGTGTACAGCCTGTATAACAGTGTAAATTTGCTGTCCCCTCAAAATAGCAACACACAGCCATCAAAAGTGAATACACCCCTCACATTTTTGTAAATATTTTGTTATATCTTTTCATTTGACAACACTGAAGAAATTACACTTTGCTACAATGAAGAGTAGTGAGTGTACAGCCTGTATAACAGTGTAAATTTGCTGTCCCCTCAAAATAGCAACACACAGCCATCAATGTCTAAACCGTTGGCAACATAAGTGAGTACACCCCTAAGTGGAAATGTTCAAATTGGGCCCAAAGTGTCAATATTTTGTGTGGCCACCATTATTTTCCAGCACTGCCTTAAAGTGAATGTCAATTTTAATGCTAATGTGCCCGGTTTTTAAAAATTCGATTAAAAACAGGGGTACTTTAATTCATCAAAATTTACATTTCACTCCTGTTGTGAAAAAAACTTACCTTTTGGGGGGCGGAGCCGACCATGGACTGAAATGGCCGCAATAGTGTGAAGCTCAGCAATATTACAGGCACAGTTAGGGTATAAAATACTATAGAGCGAAGCTTAGAATACTTTAAAACAGGGGAATAACATGTTGAAACGATCCAGATGAAACCTCACTAGAAATAGAAAGACGGAGTGTATGCGGCGGACACAGCACTGAAACATCATAGACGACATTATGAGGAGCTGCATGGATCACGCACAAACTAACTAAAGAACGGTTAGTCCAGCAGGAGAGAGAAACCCAACCCTGACTGAACCACTCATATATTAAAAGCCCTGGAGGGAAGAAAACGGCTACCGGAGCTTTATATCCGAGAAGAGAAACGGAGCTGAGGAAGAAAGCCTTGATAAGGCGCAAACTACTGAGCGGTGAGCAATCTATGCAAATGACACCCTGAGTGGGGATATTCCGTTACATACCCAGCTGTAATAAATATATATTGTCGGACACTGAGTCTGAGAGGAACGGATGTGTTGAAAGGAGGTGGGGTTTTCTTTTTTTCAAAAGGCTCCGGTATCACAAAGTGCATAGGAGACACAGTTTAATATAGCGTGTCACAGATGCACATAAATAATCTCCGAGAGGACATCAGAGAACCACAGGTTCAAACAAGATACTGAGTCACAAAATGAAAGATTGCAATGGTACATAAGGGCACCGGTCTGTGATTATAAAACATAAGTGCGTTGAATAGTTTACACACAAAGCTTGGAGCTGCATGTTAAAAGTAAATACATAAGATCCAGAAGACAGCATTGTCTTAATATCAGCAGCCTCAGGACAAATCTATGTCTCAATAAAGTACAATTACATCTCACTCAACGTCAGCAATCAAATATCCTAATTTTTACCTTACAGAAGGACTAACAATACTGAGAGGGGGGTATTGAGATATTCCCTGTTTATTAACAGCTTAGACACGAGTGGAGAAAGCAGGGATGTTTTATTTGCCTACTGTGTGATTCCAAAATGGCGTCTAGAAGGGCAAATAAAAATGACAAAAATGTTAAGAACAACCCAAATAAGATGAACATGTTTTTTAGAACAACTAATACAGGGACAGCTGAGGATGTAGGCTCTTTTCAGATCCCAGAGGAAGAAGGAAATCAACAAGACACGGATATGGATACTCCAATCACACAAGCAGATCTGAAGGACCTTCCCAGAAAAGGAGATTTCACTTCGTTTATACAGCAAGTTGGCCGCATGATTAAGGATGGGCTAGCAGAAGTAAAGAAAGAGGTCAATGAATTAGGCAATAGAGTAGAATATTTGGAGGAACAATCAGAACAACAGACCAATGATATGGATCTGATAAATAGAAAACTGCAGGCTCAGGAATCTCAAATATCTTTTCTACAGGAAAAGCTGGAGGACTTGGACAATAGGGGGAGGAGGCAAAACATAAGGATCAGAGGTCTCCCAGAAAGAATTGTAACAGAAGAACTGCACTCCTCCCTCCAAGATTTGTTCAGGTCTATCCTAAAAGAGCCTAATGGTACAGAAATACCGTTGGATAGAGCCCATAGGGCATTACGCCCACAACCCAAAGATACGGACCCTCCACGGGACGTGATTATAAAATTCCACAAATTTGTGGATGAAGAAAAACTTATGAAGGCAGCAAGACAACAGCAGTCAGTCACCTACCAGGGAAACCAAATACAACTTTACTCTGACCTTAGTCCACTCACTCTGCAAAATATGAAAGAGGCACGATTCTTAACCCAACATCTTCAGAACAAAGGCATCACCTATAGGTGGGGCTTTCCGTTCAGTGTTAAAGTGCTGAAAAACAACAGAATCCATACCTATAGGTCTCTAGAGGATCTTGAAGTCTTCTGCACCCAGTTGGAGATTTCACAACCAACGTTGCCATCACTATCGAAGGATCAACCTTCTGAAGCCGCTAGACCACAACAACAAAGACCGCGTTGGACGAAAGTACAAAGAAAGAGAGCAAGAGACATTGTACCAAATGGACTAGAATCCTCTCAAGCATCCTCTCAAGGTTTGGAAAACAGTTGACTATCTAAATTGTATTTCTTTTAAATCTCACTAAAATGCTGAGAAAGGTTCGGAGTTGATACTAACTGGTTTGGAGGATTTACACCCCTTAGAGAGAGTGACATCACTTATATAGTACCTCTCTCCTTTGGCTTGTTTTTGTCAATCACTGTGACTATCAATTTGTAAGAAGGAAAGGGTGTGGAGAGGGAGCCTTACCTCTTCTATAGTATGTATGGACTTGGGATCCCTCTTGCACATACATAAAGGGACACTGAACCCACATTTTTTCTTTTGTTATTCAGACAAAGCATGAAATTTTAAGCAACTTTCTAATTTACTCCTATTATCAAATTTTCTTTATTCTCTTGGTATCTTTATTTGAAATGCAAGAATGTAAGTTTAGATGCCGGCCCATTTGTGGTGAACAAAGTGGGTTGTCATTGCTGATTGGTGGATAAATTCATCCACCAATCAAAAAGTCCTCTCCAGAGTTCTGAACCGAGAAAAAAGCTTAGATGCCTTCTTTTTCAAATAAAGATAGTAAGAGAACGAAGAAAAAATGATAATAGGAGTAAATTAGAAAGTTGCTTAAAATTGCATGCTCTATCTGAATCACAAAAGAAGAAATTTGGGTTCAGTGTCCCTTTAATATGCACCATTGCAGTGGTAGTTTGCTCCCCTTCTATTCTTCTCCTGCTTGGATTATATTTGAAAAAAAAAGAAAAATTCTAAGTCATCTTATCTTAAATTGCTATGTACCCCTAACTGTGCCTAGACCTATTTAGGTCTTTCTATACCCCTTAGTTATCATTCTCAATCTTTGGTTGGATAATTAAACAAATGTTGTTAGTTAAATTAGTTATTGTATTAATAAATTACCAGGTTAAATGGTTTTTATTGGTTATTCTGTTATGGTGGTCAAATTTGTTTTTGATAGGACAACATACTGCTCATTTCTCACAAGGTAATAGAGTCCAGGTATGCAAGGAGATTAATGCCCTCAACAAAGCAAAAGGTAAGAATGGACAGACCCACAATGTGAATATATAACAATGAATACTACACTAAAATTAATATCACAGAATTGTATGGGTTTAAATTCCCCCAATAAAAGATCTATCGCTATATCATGGTTTAAAAATCTGAAAGGTACAGTTGTGTTTCTGCAAGAAACGCATTTCCCTAAAAATAAAGAACCGAAACTGTACTCTAAAATGTATACCCAAGAATATTTTAACTCGAATTTAAAAAAAAAATTGGGGTGGGTATTCTGATTAGCAAAGAGATTCCATTTCAAGTTTTGGATCAGTATTCAGATGGAGAAGGCAGATTTCTGATATTAGTGGGCACTTTATACAATAGCTCCCTAACATTAATGAATGTATATGCACCCAATATAGGTCAACACACCTTCTTGAACAAAGCACTCAATAAATTAGGTGAAGTCCAGAAAGGAATGGTTATAATAGGAGGAGATTTGAATATGACTTTAAATCCTACCTCAGATAGCTCCTCAGGAAGAAGTCAAGTCACTAATAGAATAGGAATCACCCAGAAGTTGAATACATTACTGTTGATAGATGTATGGAGATTACACCATCCAAGAACAAGTAGCTATACTTTCTACTCAAACCCGGCACGTTCATATTCCAGGATAGAGTATTGGTTTACAGACCATAATAACATAGCTTTAGTTACTGACACAGAAATTCTACCAATATCTTGGTCAGATCATGCTTCCATCACATTGGAACTCACTTGACCCTCGATGCCACAGCGCCTGTTTTTATGGCGTCTGGATTCCACCATACTACATGACCCGATGAAACCCAAATAGACACGAATATAAAGGAGTTTTTTCAACATAACATTTCATCAAACACAAGTGGCATTAATAACTGGCTAGCTCATAAAGCAAATGTTAGAGGCGAATTAATTAAACAAAAATCACTACAGCGCAAAAAATATAATTTAGAATACAAAACATTACTATCCGCTTTGAAGATAAAAGAACAACAGCACAGACTTAACCCACAGAGAGATGATCTGGAACGAGCTGTAAATAAAGCTAGAGAAGATTTTAAAAAGCTTTTACAGAGGGAGGCAATTAGAAAGGCGTTTTACCTTAAAAATGTACTTTCATAATAGTAATAAAGCAGGTACGATGCTTGCAAGAGCATTAAATAAAAAGGTTTTCCAATCCCACATATTCAAAATTGATAATGAGGAGGGGGTAGCAGTTACAGAACCTAAAGAAATTGCGAATACTTTTAAAGAATACTATGCAAAATTGTATCACATCACCACACAAGATGGCCCACAATGGACAGACACTCTAATCCAATATTTAAACTCAGTGGAAATTCTAAGCATTTCACCACAGGAAGCAGAGAGCATATATTCCCCACTGACCTTGAAGGAAATCTTAGATGCAATTGATGCCCTACCAAATAATAAAAGTCCGGGCCCTGATGGGTTTTCAAATGATTATTACAAGATATATAAAAACACATTAGCCCCACAATACTGATAGCATTCCAGCACATTGATAAGACAGGACACTTTCCCGCCGAATGTCTAGAAGCATATATTTCTGTAATCCCTAAGCCAAACAAATCTGTTAATAACCCTAGTAATTACAGACCTATATCACTGCTTAATACAGACATGAAATTATATGCAAAAATTCTAGCAGATCGCATTAGCAAATTATTACCCCAAATTGTCCATCTAGATCAGGCTGGTTTTGTCCCAGGCAGGGAGGCAAGAGACAACACAATCAGAACACTACAGTTAATTGATTATGCTAAGGTAAACAAAATAGGGATGGTAGTTGTTTCAGCCGACGCTGGAAAAGTGTTTGACCGCATTAATTGGCGGTTCCTACAGGCTACTCTACAAAAAATGGGCTTTGGAGAAATTACTATAAAAAGAATCTTTAGTTTATACCAAAACCCCTCAGTCAAAGCAAATAACATTCTATCTGACCCGTTTATTATACAGAATGGCACCCGACAGGGGTGCCCTCTGTCTCCTCTTCTGTTTGTGTTGAGTATGGAGATATTAGCACAAAAAATTAGACAAAACAAGCTAATATCGGGGATTAGAATGGGCCACGATGACTATAAATTATCACTTTATGCCGATGATGTGTTACTTACATTAACCAATCCTACTAGATCAATACCGGAAGTATTAAAGGAATTCAAAGAGTTTGGATCTTTTTCCAACTTTCTGGTAAATGACCAGAAATCAGAGATTTTAAACATCTCCGTTCCAAATTTAGAATACTGAGAATTACTGAAAGAATGCCCATTTAACTCACAAAAAAAAGCCATTAAGTATTTGGGAATATATTTATCGCCTAAACCCAAAATGCTAATTGAATTGAACTACCAAAAATTATATAAAGAGTTGAGTAGAGATATACTAGGGTGGAGTGATAAATCGATCTCTTGATGGGGATCGATAAAAATTAATGTCTTGCCCAGAATCCTTTATGTTCTTTCGCAACTCACTGCAAAAGTTGTTAAATACATTTGTCTGGGGGAAAATTAAACCTAGAATTATAAAAAGCACAATGTATCGCTCCACGCAACAAGGAGGGTTAGGACTCCCATATATTGAGCTTTACTATAAAGCAATATGTTTGCAAAAAGTCTTATGCCTAGATTTAGAGTTCTGCGGCCAAAGGGGTGCGTTAGCTACGCGTGCTTTTGTGTGTCAGATTGAGCTCGCATTCTATTGGCTGATCGGAACAGCCAATAGAATGCGAGCTCAATCTGATTGGCTGATTGGATCAGCCAATCCGATTGAACTTGAATCTGATTGGCTGATTCAATCAGCCAATCAGATTTTTCCTACCTTAATTCCGATTGGCTGATAGAATCCTATCAGCCAATCGGAATTAGAGGGACGCCATCTTGGATGACGTCATTTAAAGGAACCTTCATTCGGACTTAGGACGTCGGAAGAAGAGGATGGATCCGCGTCGGCTGCTTCAAGATGGTCCCGCTCCACGTCGGATGGAAGAAGATAGAAGATGCCGCTTGGATGAAGATGTTTGCCGGTCCGGATCTCCTCTTCTTGCCGGATAGGATGAAGACTTCGGACCCTCTTCTGGACCTCTTCTTGCCGGATAGGAGGAAGACTTCGGACCCTCTTCTGGACGGATCGGTGATACCCGGCGTGGTGAAGACAAGGTAGGAAGATCTTCAGGGGCTTAATGTTAGGTTTTTTAAGGGGGGTTTGGGTTAGATTAGGGGTATGTGGGTGGTGGGTTGTAATGTTGGGGGGGGTATTGTATATTTATTTAAATGCAAAAGAGCTGTTTTCTTTGGGGCATGCCCTGCAAAAGGCCCTTTTAAGGGCTGGTAAGGTAAAAGAGCTGTTAAATTTTTATTTTAGAATAGGGTAGGGCATTTTTTTATTTTGGGGGGCTTTGTTATTTTTTTAGGGGGCTTAGAGTAGGTGTAATTAGTTTAAAATTCATGTAATCTATTTTTATTTTTTGTAATTTAGTGTTTGTTTTTTGTAATTTAGTGTTTGTTTTTTTTGTAATTTAGTTTAGTTGATTTAATTGTAGATAATTGTAGATAGTTTATTTAATTAATTTATTGATAGTGTAGTGTTAGGTTTAATTGTAACTTAGGTTAGGATTTATTTTACAGGTAATTTTGTAATTATTTTAACTAGGTAGCTATTAAATAGTTATTAACTATTTAATAGCTATTGTACCTGGTTAAAATAAATACAAAGTTGCCTGTAAAATAAATATTAATTCTAAAATAGCTACAATATAATTATTATTTATATTGTAGCTATATTAGGGTTTATTTTACAGGTAAGTATTTAGATTTAAATAGGAATAATTTATTTAATAAGATTTATTTTATTTCGTTAGATTTAAATTATATTTAATTTAGGGGGGTGTTAGGGTTAGGGTTAGACTTAGCTTTAGGGGTTAATACATTTATTAGAGTAGCAGCGAGGTCCGGTCGGCAGATCAGGGGTTAATACTTGAAGTTAGGTGTCGGCGATGTTAGGGAGGGCAGATTAGGGGTTTATATTATTTATTATAGGGTTTTTGAGGCTGGAGTGAGGCGGATTAGGGGTTAATACATTTATTATAGTAGCGGTGAGGTCCGGTCGGCAGATTAGGGGTTAATAAGTGTAGGTAGGTAGCGGCGACGTTGGGGTGGGCAGATTAGGGGGTAATAAATATTATGTAGGTGTCGGCGATGTTAGGGGCAGCAGATTAGGGGTACATAGGGATAATGTAGGTGGCGACGGTGTCCGGTCGGCAGATTAGGGGTTAAAAAATTTTAATAGAGTGGCGGCGATGTGGGTGGGCCTCGGTTTAGGGGTACATACGTAGTTTATGGGTGTTAGTGTACTTTAGAGCACAGTAGTTAAGAGCTTTATGAACCGGCGTTAGCCCAGAAAGCTCTTATCTCCTGACTTTTTTCTGCGTCTGGAGTGTTGTCGTTAGATTTCTAACGCTCACTTCAGCCAAGACTCTAAATACCAGCGTTAGAAAGATCCCATTGAAAAGATAGGATACACAATTGACGTAAGGGGATCTGCGGTATGGAAAAGTCGCGGCTGGAAAGTGAACGTTAGACCCTTTCCTGACTGACTCTAAATACCAGCGGGCGGCCAAAACCAGCGTTAGGACCCCCTAACGCTGGTTTTGACGGCTAACGCAGAACTCTAAATCTAGGCGTTAGATTGGCATCGTAACGGGAGCATTAAAGCATGGGTAGCACTAGACTCCAATATCTTAAAGGCTCCTTCACCAGGAGTGTTATGTTGGGTGGATAAAAGAAGTCGCCCACCCTGGGTTAAATCATACCAGATGTACCAACATACCTTTGAGATTTGGGACAACCTAACACATGATCATATAATCTCCTCTTTAAGATCTCCTATGTCACCAGTATCACCTAATGCAGAGCTACATGGGGGACTGGAGCACCAACTTGATAAATTACAAGATTGGGGGATAGGATATACGGTCCCTATATTTAAATTATTAAGTAAGGGCAAACTTAGACAAAGAACAGAACTAGAAGAAGTATTGGGAGGTGCTTTTACGAAATGGTTAAAACACTATCAATTACAACATATCTTGTTTACCTCACCAGATAAGGATTTAATGACTAGACAACCCACTATCTTTGAACAGTTATGCCTAGTAGAAACACCATTATGTCATACATTAGCATGGGCAAGAAGAACTTTAGCAGCCGGGGAAAAGGCAGAAATACCAAATTATGTAACAAGATGGCACAGGGAACTGGGTAAAGAGCTACAAGAAGAGGAGTGGAAAAGCATAGTTAGGAACACTAAAAAATCTTCAATGTCAGCTAAATAATTAGAGTTAAATTTCAAAGTTCTAACACAATGGTATCTTACCCCGGCTAGGATTAAAGCAATATACCCGACAGCCTCCGAAGCTTGTTGGAGGGGTTGCGGAGATAAGGGCACTATGATGCATATCTGGTGGTCATGTAGTAAGTTGCAACCTTTTTGGCTAGAAATAGAAAAATATATTAAAAAGATTTGTAACCAAGAAGAGGACTTTCAGCTTCGGCCTACAACGGCACTTTTAAATCTGTTACCAAGGTGTAGATGCAAAATGCGGTTGAAGTTGACACAATTAGCACTAAACACAGCAAAATCTCTGATATCAACTAATTGGAAATCACACTACATTCCTACATATCAAAATTGGGAAACACTCATGGAACATACAATTCAACTAGAAGAATATGGGTACTTTATAAGGAGGGATATGGAAACATATCACAACATAAAATTTTACTGGGAGACACGAATGCATCTCCACTGATTGCATACTGGTCACTTCGAAGGAGAGTAATGAAAGAAATGGGGAAGCTACGTTAGCTCACGAATGTCCTAGGATAGGGTATCATGAGAATTAAAATAAGAGCAGTCTTGAGTAAATACGACTTATTGTCTGGGCGACCACCTTGTGTTTTAGTTGTTAAGATTAATGTTAATTTAATAATTTAAATTAACATTTAATAATTTAAATTAATAATTTAATAAACATTAAGATATTGCAGAACTAGAAAAAGTTCAGAGAAGGGCCACAAAGCTAATAAGGGGATTGGAGAAATTAACCTATGAGGAGAGGCTAGCCAAACTGGGTCTGTTAGAAAAAAGGCGCTTACGAGGTGACATGATTACTTTATCTAAATATATTCAAGGCCCATATACAGAGATGGCAGAAGCGCTGTTTATTCCAAGAAAATTGTTTGTGACCAGAGGTCACAATTTAAGGTTGGAGGAAAGGAGATTTAATCTCCTGCAACGGAAACGTTTTTTCACTGTAAGAGCAGTAACATTTTGGAACTCATTACCAAAGGAGGTAGTGAATGCCAATACCCTAGATACATTTAAAAATTATTTGGATACATTTCTGTCTATAAACAAAATTCATGGATATGATTGCTAGTATTAAATGGGTCACCTTTTAGTGGGATTATTTAAGCTTAACTGGAGCTTTTTGTATATATTTTAGATTTGTATAGGTTGAACTCGATGGCCTTCGGTCTTTTTTCAACTTCATCTACTATGTTACTATGTTACAAATGTAAAATGGATGACAGTACACTACTATGTGCAAGGACTATATTGGTATTTTCAAATGTTATGAAAAATTTAATTCCATTGCATTGCTTTGTATTGTTTTATCTCATCCAATAAACATTTTTTGGCAGGCCCCTTCAGCCCGCACTCGTTACTCACGAAACCGCTCCGTTATCCATGGCTGTTGGGGCTCTACATTTTGAAACCCTCCAGTTCCAGGTGATAAACTCTCCGCATTTTCCAGTTGTTCTGGGTTATCCCTGGCTCCAAAAGCACAATCCCAGTATTGATTGGCGCAGGTCGGAAATGTTGTCATGGTCCCCGCAATGTATTTCCACTTGTCTTCAGAAACCAGTTAAAGTCTTGTGCACTTCTTCGGTATCTCAATTGCCAGAGGAGTACTGAGAGTTCCTAGACATTTTTGAAAAGGTGCGTGCCGGTACGTTGCCTCCTCATGGGTCTTATGATTGTGCCATTGACCTGCAACCCAGAGCCATTCCTCCTCGGGGCCGGGTTTACCCTCTGTCTGTTGCAGAGAATTGTGCTATGGAGGAGTATGTTGCCGATACTCTGTCGCGGGGGATCATCCGCAATTCCTGCTCTCCTGCAGGGGCTGGCTTCTTCTTTGTGAAGAAAAAGGGTGGCGAGTTAAGACCATGCATTGATTATAGGGGTCTTAATCATCTTACCATTAAGAATGCTTGCCCTATTCCTCTCATTACAGAACTCTTTGACCGCCTCAAGGGAGCTACGGTCTTTTCTAAACTTGATTTGAGAGGAGCGTACAATCTCGTTAGGATCAAGGAGGGCCACAAATGGAAAACAGCATTTAACACCAGGAGCTGGCATTATGAATATCTTGTAATGCCCTTTGGCCTATTTAATGCTCCTGTTGTTTTCCAGGAATTTATTAATGATGTCCTATGAGATATGTTGCAACAGTGTGTTGTGGTGTACTTAGACGACATCCTCATACACTCACCCACACTTGAGGCTCATCATTCTGATGTTACACGGGTTCTTCAGAGACTATGTGAGAATGGCCTGTTTTGTAAACTCGAGAAATGTGAGTTCCATCAGACTCAAGTAACCTTCCTATCTCCGTTGCAGGGTTCTACATGGATTCTGACAAGTTCTCTGCAGTTCTGCAGTGGCCTCGCCCAGTTGATCTTCGGTCTATTCAACGTTTTTTGGGCTTCGCCAATAATTATAGAAAACTTATTAAAAACTTTTCTCCCTTGGTCAAATCTATCACAGACATGACCTGTAAAGAGAATGATCCACTCCTTTGGTCACCTACTGCCATTAAGGCCTTTGATAGTCTTAAGACTGCCTTTGCTGCCGCTCCAGTTCTGGCTCATCCTAACCCTGTCCTGCCTTTTGTTCTTGAAGTTGATGCATCTGAGACTGAAGTAGGTGCCCTCTTTTCTCAACATCCTACGCCTGATGGTTCCTTGCATCCGTGCGGTTTCTTCTCTAAGAAATTGTCTCCAGCGGAGTGCAATTATGAAATAGGCAACAGGGAATTACTGGCCATAATGTTGGCATTCAAGGAATGGAGGCATCTTCTCGAGGGTACTAGCGTACAAGTGCTTATTCTTACTGACCACAAGAATTTAACTTATCTATCCAAAGCAAAACGTTTGTCATCCCGACAGGCGCTATTTTTGTCTCAGTTTAATTATGTGGTCTCTTACCTGCCTGGTAGTAAGAATGTTAGGGCTGATGCCCTCTCTCCACAATTTTTGCCTCTGTCCAAGGAGGAGTCTGTACCTACTCCAGTTATACATCCTGACTATATTTTGGCTACCATACGTACTAATTTGACTCCTCCCTTGGGGGAGGAGATCCTGGCTGCACAAACCAATGCACCTCCTGAGAAACCTAGTGGTAAGTGCTTTGTTCCTGAGAATCTTTGAACTAAACTTTTGCACACTTACCACTATCCTAAAGCCGCAGGTCACCTGGGTAAGTACCAAATGATTTGGTCTGTCACTTGACAATTCTGGTGGCCAGGTCTTCGTTCTGATGTTGCTGCGTATGTTGCCTCCTGCTCAGTTTGTGCACAGAATAAGACTCCTCAACGTATTCCTGTGGGTCTTCTTCAACCTATTGCTAATGGTGAGCGTCCTTGGACACATCTTTCCATGGACTTCATTGTCAAGCTCCCTGTTTCCAGTGGCAATACTGTTATCCTTATGGTGGTTGACAGTTTTTCTAAAATGTCACATTGCATTCCCTTGAAGAAGCTGCCTACCGCTCAGGAACTTGCTTAAATTTTTGCCCGGGTGGTCTTCCATTTACATGGGTTACCCAAGGAGATAGTGTCGGACCGGGGTAGCCAGTTCGTCTCCAGATTTTGGTGTTCCTTTTGTGCTCAAATGGGGATCCAGCTTTCATTTCTCCTCGGCATATCACCCTCAATCCAATGGGGCTGCGGAACGGTCTAATCAAGCTCTGGATCAGTTCCTCCTTTGCTATTATGGGTTCCAACCATCCTTGTTGCCCTATTCATTCATGTCTCAGGGTATTCCTGCTTTGGTGGAGCATCTCCGGCAACTACATTCCACGTGGGTGCAGATTCAGGATTGCCTTCATCGTTCTATGCAGCGCCAAAAGTTCCAGGCTGATCGTAGGCATTTTCCTGCGCCTTCCTACCAGGTTGGTGAGAGGGTTTAGCTGTCCTCCCGCAACTTGAAACTTCAGGTGCCTTCCAATAAACTGGCTCCCCATTATGTTAGTCCTTTTCGAATACTCCAACTGGTCAATCCTGTGGCCTACGCTCTTGACCTTCCTCCTGCAATGCGCATCTCCAATGTTTTTCATGTCTCCCTCTTGAAACCATTGGTTTGTAATCAGTTTACCACTGTATTTCCTCGTTTTATCTCTGTTGACAACCATGAAGAATATGAGGTCAGCAGCATTATTGACTCTCGTATGTCCAGGGGCCGCGTACAGTATTTGGTTCACTGGAGGGGCTACGGTCTAGAGGAGCGTTAATGGGTTCCCTCCTCTGATGTTCATGCTCCCGCCCTCCTCTGTGCCTTTCATGCCTGTTTCCCCAATAAGACTTTTGTCCCCCCGCGGGGGAGGGGTCGTTGAGGGGAGGGTACTGTCAGGGTTTTTTCCCTGCTTTGTTTGCCATGTGCTGCTGGCAGCCATTTTACTCACCTCTTACTGAATTTGGTGCAAAGTGTCTGATGCTGCTCATTTCCTGCACGCCCTCTTATGGCCAGACTGGTGTACATCATCCGTGTGAGACAGGTTGCAGTCTCAGTATTGTGATGTCATCACTTATTATTTAAAGGGCCTCTGTTCAGTATGCTTTGCCCTTGCGTTATCTCAGACCTGTTTGTGAGTTCCTGTGTTGCAGTTCCTGTGTATTACCTGGCTGTCTGACGTCCCTCCTTGTTCCTGATCTCTGGCTTGTTCCTGACTCGGCTCGTCTGACTATTAGCTTTGGCTCCTGACTTGGCTCGTCTCACTACCAGGTCTGGCTTACACTCCTGGCTTGATGTTTGACTTGTGGACTTTTTATTATTTTTTTGTTATTAATAAAGGTGTGATTATTTTTGAACTTCTCTGTCTGATTCCTGGCATCCTGACAGGGATGCAGCTGCGCTGCAACCAGGTGGATTCTTTTGGCTGCGCGCACAGCCAACATTCTTTTGGCTGCCTCGTGCAGTTAACATTCATTTGAGGATGCGTGCGCAACTGGCGACTGCGACGGGCGCGTTACAAACGCAATTATTGTATAGATATATAAAGAAGTCATGACTGACTGACTGACTCATTAACGCCTAGCTCAAACCGTTTAACCTAGGAACGTGAAATTTGGAAGTTACGTCCCTAAAGGGGTGAAAAAGGGGAATGAATTTTTTTATGAGGATACCTATCTTCATTATAAAGTAAGTGTACATGCAAAATTTCTTGCTCCCAACATCAGTAGCTCCCAAGATATGGATATTACTAACCAAAGGGGGGTGAAAAGGGAGGGTGATTTATGAGGATACCTATATCTCAAAACCTAAACATCTTACAGAAGTGAAAATTGATATTTAAATTCTCCTTTAAAAATAAAGAAAGACGTGTACAATTGGCTGCCTTGCGCAGTTAACATTCATTTGAGGATGCGTGCGCAACTGGTGACGGCGACGGGCGCGTTACAAACGCAATTATTGTATAGATATATAAAGAAGAAGTCATGACTGACTGACTGACTCATTAACGCCCAGCTCAAACCGTTTAACCTAGGAACGTGAAATTTGGAAGTTACGTCCCTAAAGGGGTGACAAAGAGGAATTAATTTTTTTTATGAGGATACCTATCTTCATTATAAAGTAAGTACATGCCAAATTTCTTGCTCCCAACGTCAGTAGCTCCCAAGATATGGATATTACTAACAAAAGGGGGGTGAAAAGGGAGGGTGATTTATGAGGATACCTATATCTCAAAACCTAAACATCTTACAGAAGTGAAAATTGATATTTAAATTCTCCTTTAAAAATAAAGAAACACGTGTACAATTGTACCACATCAAAAAAAATCGACCAAAGCCGTGGGCTAGTATAGACATATATAGAAGAGCATTAAAGCCCTTTGCAGTTAAGTATATTATAACATAAAAAAATCATATTTATGCAATATTCAAATTTAATAAAGGTTTTAACTATGTATTAACTGTAAATATTTCACATTCATATGTTCTTCACATAGGGGAATATGTTGTAAAGTATTTTTAAATAGATATTCCTATATATATATAAATATGTTACCGGTAAAGTCAGAAATCCATTACCCAAGTCGCTTTGGGCAAAGCCTGATGCAATATAATTCCCCCATCCACACTATTTTTTTGCCACGGCCTAGGGGTTCAAGGAAGACGCCACGCCGATCCTCTGACATCCACCCCAAGTGAACATTGGGGAATGAGGTTTAGATATATATATATCACAGAGGAAGTCCAGCACTCACTTACAAGCCCTTAGCTAAGATTAAAAGCAAAAATGGAACAGTTAGTTACCACATCTGGCCAAATGGGACAAGCCCAGGTACCAGAACTGTCTGGGGTTAACTGCCTGGGACTCTGGGTTCAGTGCAGCTTCCTGTGAGTGCACTTCAATGGAATGTGAAAAGTGGAGAGAAAACACCCAACACGTCGTGCAAACGTGATTGCATTTTCTCAAGTGCTCCAAGCCGACATGAAATAATATTTAACTTTCCAATATTTTTAACATAGCAGAATATGTTCTATTTATTCTTAAATACATATTTTTCTTTCATGTAATTGGCAAGAGTCCATGAGCTAGTGACGTATGGGATAAACAATCCTACCAAGAGGGGCAAAGTTTCCCAAACCTCAAAATGCCTATAAATACACCCCTCACCACACCCACAATTCAGTTTTACCAACTTTGCCTCCTATGGAGGTGGTGAGGTAAGTTTGTGCTTGATTTTCTACGTTGATATGCGCTTCTCAGCATTTTGAAGCCAGATTCCTCTCAGAGTACAGTGAATGTCAGAGGGATGTGAAGGGAGTATCACCTATTGAATTCTATGGTTTTCCTCGCGGGAAATCTTTTTCATAGGTTCTCTGTTATCGGTCATAGACCTTGGGTGGTTTATCCTCATCCCCGGAACCGCTAAAGGAGAAATTTTTGGTCACGGTTGTCCTTTCGTGGGTGGACTCCTCCATAGTCACCCAGGCTCTTGTTGACTCCGGTTGCTGCGGGCTATTTCATTGACAGTGCTTTTGTATCAAAGAACTCCATTCCTGTTTTGCCTTGGTCTGTTCCGCTTGCTATTGAGGCCATTGATGGCAGGCCCCTTCAGCCCGCACTCGTTACTCACGAAACCGCTCCGTTATCCATGACTGTTGGGGCTCTACATTTTGAAACCCTCCAGTTCCAGGTGATAAACTCTCCGCATTTTCCAGTTGTTCTGGGTTATCCCTGGCTCCAAAAGCACAATCCCAGTCTTGATTGGAGCAGGTCGGAAATTTTGTCATGGTCCCCGCAATGTATTTCCACTTGTCTTCAGAAACCAGGTAAAGTCTTGTGCATTTCTTTGGTATCTCAATTGCCAGAGGAGTACTGAGAGTTCCTAGACATTTTTGACAAGGTGCGTGCCGGTACGTTGCCTCCTCACGGGTCTTATGATTGTGCCATTAACCTGCAACCCAGAGCCATTCCTCCTCGGGGCCGGGTTTACCCTCTGTCTGTTGCGGAGAATTGTGCTATGGAGGAGTATGTTGCTGATGCTCTGTTGCGGGGGATCATCCGCAATTCCTGCTCTCCTGCAGGGGCTGGCTTCTTCTTTGTGAAGAAAAAAGGTGGCGAGTTAAGACCATGCATTGATTATAGGGGTCTTAATCGTCTTACCATTAAGAATGCTTGCCCCCACTGTCGGTCAGACTTCCGGCTGGAGACGGGGCCGAAAGGTAACTGCAGGTAGCTGCAGGCGTCTCTGGAAGCACCGCGCCTCTATGTGAGGCCTAAGCCATCACCAGCCTTCGCTGTTTCCCTTGGTCGGTTCCAGGCTTGGGTCTTAGGATTGCGATCCTGCATTGGAAGTTTGCATTTACAGCCTAATTGTGCACGGTGGCTGGTGCACGCCACTTTCCAGGAGCCTCCAGGTGCTCTACCAGCTAACCTGAACATTAACTTAAGGAGCTCTGTTACCTTTTCTATGCAGTGGATGAGCTTCAGCTTTACCTTAACGAGTGCCACCTGAGCCGTCGTTAACCTTGCCGGAGTCGGATCACGTTTTCCCCGGGGTGCCTGGTTTCACCCACATCGGAGGAGCGGCACGCTAGCCCACCTGGTTGGGTTGTATCATCAGCGGCAGCACCCGAGTCCCCTGGCTGTGACGGAGGGCGTGCTGTCTACCCTTAGATCTGCTCCACATACAACCGACATGTCCGGCTGCAGGCCCGGGCACACGGAGGACTCCTTGATTGGCTGGCCTGGCCACACTGGGCGGTGGCTCCACTGGGCCATTGGTTCGACTACATCTCAGAGCAAATCCTCCTTTGGAACTACCACCACGTCATGCTCCAGTTCTGATAACCCGCATGAAAGGTGGAAGCGCTGAGAACGGCGAGATTGCGGTGAAGGCTCAGGCTACTTCATACGAGGTACTGTTTCCTATTTGCCCCTTTGTGACTCTAGTTAATCAGCTGGCTACAGAAAGTTGGGCGATAATCTCATAACTTGGCACTAGTCTAGACCACAGGGTTCCCAATAGATGCACCTTGGGATCGATACTCAGTGTCCAGGTTCAGTTCAGAAGAGCAGCTCGGAGGGTGGCCACGGGCAGTCGCCCGGCTCTGTGCGCGGAGCACAAGTATGTCTGCAGGCACAAGTACGTCTGTGAGTCCGGAGTTGTGTGCCAATGGACTGTGCTGTCAGTAGGCTTGCAGATACGGCGGTTAAGTTTTACTATTGACCGGCCTGCCTAGGTGTTCATCAGCGCAAGAAATATACTATACACTCTCTTTACTCTACACTCTCTGTCAGGGTTTTTTCCCTGCTTTGTTTGCCATGTGCTGCTGGCAGCCATTTTACTCACCTCTTACTGAATTTGGTGCAAAGTGTCTGATGCTGCTCATTTCCTGCACGCCCTCTTATGGCCAGACTGGTGTACATCATCCGTGTGAGACAGGTTGCAGTCTCAGTATTGTGATGTCATCACTTATTATTTAAAGGGCCTCTGTTCAGTATGCTTTGCCCTTGCGTTATCTCAGACCTGTTTGTGAGTTCCTGTGTATTACCTGGCTGTCTGACGTCCCTCCTTGTTCCTGATCTCTGGCTTGTTCCTGACTCGGCTCATCTGACTATTAGCTTTGGCTCCTGACTTGGCTCGTCTCACTACCAGCTCTGGCTTACACTCCTGGCTTGATGTTTGACTTGTGGACTTTTTATTATTTTTTTGTTATTAATAAAGGTGTGATTATTTTTGAACTTCTCGTCTGTCTGATTCCTGGCATCCTGACAGGGATGCAGCTGCGCTGCAACCAGGTGGATTCTTTTGGCTGCGCGCACAGCCAACATTCTTTTGGCTGCCTCGTGCAGTTAACATTCATTTGAGGATGCGTGCGCAACTGGCGACTGCGACGGGCGCGTTACAAACGCAATTATTGTATAGATATATAAAAAAGTCATGACTGACTGACTGACTCATTAACGCCTAGCTCAAACCGTTTAACCTAGGAACGTGAAATTTGGAAGTTACGTCCCTAAAGGGGTGAAAAAGGGGAATGAATTTTTTTATGAGGATACCTATCTTCATTATAAAGTAAGTGTACATGCAAAATTTCTTGCTCCCAACATCAGTAGCTCCCAAGATATGGATATTACTAACCAAAGGGGGGTGAAAAGGGAGGGTGATTTATGAGGATACCTATATCTCAAAACCTAAACATCTTACAGAAGTGAAAATTGATATTTAAATTCTCCTTTAAAAATAAAGAAACACGTGTACAATTGGCTGCCTCGCGCAGTTAACATTCATTTGAGGATGCGTGCGCAACTGGTGACGGCGACGGGTGCGTTACAAACGCAATTATTGTATAGATATATAAAGAAGAAGTCATGACTGACTGACTGACTCATTAACGCCCAGCTCAAACCGTTTAACCTAGGAACGTGAAATTTGGAAGTTACGTCCCTAAAGGGGTGACAAAGGGGAATTAATTTTTTTTATGAGGATACCTATCTTCATTATAAAGTAAGTGTACATGCCAAATTTCTTGCTCCCAACGTCAGTAGCTCCCAAGATATGGATATTACTAACAAAAGGGGGGTGAAAAGGGAGGGTGATTTATGAGGATACCTATATCTCAAAACCTAAACATCTTGCAGAAGTGAAAATTGATATTTAAATTCTCCTTTAAAAATAAAGAAACACGTGTACAATTGTACCACATCAAAAAAAAATCGACCAAAGCCGTGGGCTAGTATAGACATATATAGAAGAGCATTAAAGCCCTTTGCAGTTAAGTAGATTATAACATAAAAAATCATATTTATGCAATATTCAAATTTAATAAAGGTTTTAACTATGCATTAACTGTAAATATTTCACATTCATATGTTCTTCACATAGGGGAATATGTTGTAAAGTATTTTTAAATAGATATTCCTATATATATATAAATATGTTACGGGTAAAGTCAGAAATCCATTACCCAAGTCGCTTTGGGCAAAGCCTGATGCAATGTAATTCCCCCATCCACACTATTTTTTTGCCACGGCCTAGGGGTTCAAGGAAGACGCCACACCGATCCTCTGACATCCACCCCAAGTGAACATTGGGGAATGAGGTTTAGATATATATATATATCACAGAGGAAGTCCAGCACTCACTTACAAGCCCTTAACTAAGATTAAAAGCAAAAATGGAACAGTTAGTTACCACATCTGGCCAAATGGGACAAGCCCAGGTACCAGAACTGTCTGGGGTTAACTGCCTGGGACTCTGGGTTCAGTGCAGCTTCCTGTGAGTGCACTTCAATGGAATGTGAAAAGTGGAGAGAAAACACCCAACACGTCGTGCAAACGTGATTGCATTTTCTGAAGTGCTCCAACCCGACATGAAATAATATTTAACTTTCCAATCTTTTTAACATAGCAGAATATGTTCTATTTATTCTTAAATACATATTTTTCTTTCATGTAATTGGCAAGAGTCCATGAGCTAGTGACGTATGGGATAAACAATCCTACCAAGAGGGGCAAAGTTTCCCAAACCTCAAAATGCCTATAAATACACCCCTCACCACACCCACAATTCAGTTTTACCAACTTTGCCTCCTATGGAGGTGGTGAGGTAAGTTTGTGCTTGATTTTCTACGTTGATATGCGCTTCTCAGCATTTTGAAGCCAGATTCCTCTCAGAGTACAGTGAATGTCAGAGGGATGTGAAGGGAGTATCACCTATTGAATTCTATGGTTTTCCTCGCGGGAAATCTTTTTCATAGGTTCTCTGTTATCGGTCATAGACCTTGGGTGGTTTATCCTCGTCCCCGGAACCGCTAAAGGAGAAATTTTTGGTCACGGTTGTCCTTTCGTGGGTGGACTCCTCCATAGTCACCCAGGCTCTTGTTGACTCCGGTTGCTGCGGGCTATTTCATTGACAGTGCTTTTGTATCAAAGAAATCCATTCCTGTTTTGCCTTGGCCTGTTCCGCTTGCTATTGAGGCCATTGATGGCAGGCCCCTTCAGCCCACACTCGTTACTCACAAAACCGCTCCGTTATCCATGGCTGTTGGGGCTCTACATTTTGAAACCCTCCAGTTCCAGGTGATAAACTCTCCACATTTTCCAGTTGTTCTGGGTTATCCCTGGCTCTAAAAGCACAATCCCAGTCTTGATTGGCGCAGGCCGAAATTTTGTCATGGTCCCCGCAATGTATTTCCACTTGTCTTCAGAAACCAGGTAAAGTCTTGTGCACTTCTTCGGTATCTCAATTGCCAGAGGAGTACCGAGAGTTCCTAGACATTTTTGACAAGGTGCGTGCTGGTACGTTGCTTCCTCATGGGTCTTATGATTGTGCCATTGACCTGCAACCCAGAGCCATTCCTCCTCGGGGCCGGGTTTACCCTCTGTCTGTTGCGGAGAATTGTGCTATGGAGGAGTATGTTGCCGATGCTCTGTCGCGGGGGATCATCCACAATTCCTGCTCTCCTGCAGGGGCTGGCTTCTTCTTTGTGAAGAAAAAGGGTGGCGAGTTAAGACCATGCATTGATTATAGGGGTCTTAATCGTCTTACCATTAAGAATGCTTGCCCCCACTGTCGGTCAGACTTCCGGCTGGAGACGGGACTGAAAGGTAACTGCAGGTAGCTGCAGGCGTCTCTGGAAGCTCCGCGCCTCTATGTGAGGCCTAAGCCATCACCAGCCTTCGCTGTTTCCCTTGGCCGGTTCCAGGCTTGGGTCTTAGGATTGCGATCCTGCATTGGAAGTTTGCATTTACAGCCTAATTGTGCACGGTGGCTGGTGCACGCCACTTTCCAGGAGCCTCCAGGTGCTCTACCAGCTAACCTGAACATTAACTTAAGGAGCTCTGTTACCTTTTCTATGCAGTGGATGAGCTTCAGCTTTACCTTAACGAGGGCCACCTGAGCCGTCGTTAACCTTGCCGGAGTCGGATCATGTTTGCCCCGGGGTGCCTGGTTTCACCCACATTGGAGGAGCGGCACGCTAGCCCACCTGGTTGGGTTGTATCATCGGCGGCAGCACCCAAGTCCCCTGGCTGTGACGGAGGGCGTGCTGTCTACCCTTAGATCTGCTCCACATACAACCGACAGGTCCGGCTGCAGGCCCGGGCACAGGGAGGACTCCTTGATTGGCTGGCCTGGCCACACTGGGCAGTGGCTCCACTGGGCCATTGGTTCGACTACATCTCAGAGCAAATCCTCCTTTGGAACTACCACCACGTCATGCTCCAGTTCCAATAACCCGCATGAAAGGTGGAAGCGCTGAGAACGGCGAGATTGCGGTGAAGGCTCAGGCTACTTCATACGAGGTACTGTTTCCTATTTGCCCCTTTGTGACTCTAGTTAATCAGCTGGCTACAGAAAGTTGGGCGATAATCTCATAACTTGGCACTCTAGACCACAGGGTTCCCAATAGATGCACCTTGGGATCGATACTCAGCGTCCAGGTTCAGTTGAGAAGAGCAGCTCGGAGGGTGGCCACGGGCAGTCGCCCGGCTCTGTGCGCGGAGCACAAGTATGTCTGCAGGCACAAGTACGTCTGTGAGTCCGGAGTTGTGTGCCAATGGACTGTGCTGTCAGTAGGCTTGCAGATACGGCGGTTAAGTTTTACTATTGACCGGCCTGCCTAGGTGTTCGTCAGCGCAAGATATACTATACACTCTCTGTACTCTACACTCTCTGCAATAGCTTGTTTTTTTCATCAGACTGCCTCATCACAAAGTGTTCCTCACGCAGGTTTTGCCACAAGCGAAAGTTATATACTTTGTTCTGAGAATTCTGGGGACATTTACAACTAAGGAGCTTATCATTGATACCATCTCCTCTCCTTAATCCAACTTTGTTATACCGTTGGCAAATATTGGTCACAGTGTTTATATTGATGTGTTTTTGCAGCTTCTTTTTGTTTTTTTTTCTGTTTTGCTCTTCATCGTTGTATACTACTAGCCGGGTCACAGTAACAGGGTTCTTGATATACCTTATAGCATAATTATCCTATTTAGTGCAGTATCTGCAGAAAAGGCACCCTGATATCTATGCAAGACGTTACAGAGCCTTTGCTAACTGTATTTAAACCTTGCACAGCTTATGCCATCCCATGTTCCACGTGACCTATTTTTATAGATGACCTGTCTTTAAGGTTTTGTACAATTACTAAGGCTATACACACCCCGTTGTAGTTGTATGTCTCTATGTAATGTGGAGTCAGCTAGGACTATACAGAGTAGGTGTGTAATTTTTTTCTATATGTTAAAAACTGCTAGGTAATTCGACTATAACCTCTCTTGAAAGTATTTTGTTATTAACTGTTTCTCACATCAGGTTAGAATTTTAGTTAAATTTAAAAACAAGGAATTCAATACTCACGTTAGATGTATTTGCACTGTTAAGTGGCACTTTTTTTTAGTTTTTCTTCTTTTTCTAGGCTAGCTTAAACTGATGCTACCATACACAATAGAAGTATAAGCTTTTTAGGGAGCATTTTCGCACAACTTTTTCCTCTTGGGCTTGCTAAGAGTAATAGTAACACTATCAATAGTAGTATATACACCATTAAGTGGCACTCTGTTTAGTGGTACTTTACTCTCTGTGATAGCTTTTAATAACGCTATCACATATATAAAAGCCACTACGTTATAAAATCCACCACATTTATTAGAAGCATAAGCACTATAGGAAGCACTTTGTTAAAAAAAAAATTCTTCACTTTGGATTAGCCAATAGTTAAAATAACCTTAAGAACAGAAGCATAAGCACTTTAGCAAGTTCTTGGATTTAGATCCTCCTTTTTTCCTGCGTATGACAGGTTAAAATTCTATACATTTTTGTAATATAACTATTATAGGCAACATTATTTTGCGCTGTTAACTACACATAAATAATATAAACAGTAGAAACACAAGCATAATAGTTCACAATTTTTCCTTTTTTTTTTTTTTTCTCTTGGGGTCGGTTATAAGATATACACTAAGGGAGCATTCCAGTTTTTGCGGAAACATTGGATAGGAGTGTGTCATAACCGCTAAAGTAACCTTGCAGACTACAATACACTGAGCCCGCCTTAGGATTCTGTCACATCCTATTCCCTGGTTCATTCTCCCTTCCTCTTATTCAAATACTCGCAACAATTTATTAAAAGCTCTGGGGTTTTCTTGGTTCATGGACAGATACATGCTCCAAAGGAGTTCACCTTCCAATATGCCCCCCAAATCCAAAGATAAAAAGGGAGCAGCAGGAATCTGGACTCCAGCATTGACACACCCCACGAAAAAGGGGCTCCCACAGGTAATAGTATGACAGAATATGCAGCCGAAGTTGCCAAAATCCTGCTCCCTCAATTCGACTTGATTAAACTTGAGATCAGGAACGAGATATCAAATCTTACGGCTGAGGTCAGGCAGTTTTCAACAAGACTAGATGAAGTCGAAAACAGAGTCTCTGATCTGGAAGATAGACTTAATATTCATGATCCGATCTTAGATACACATAGCAAAACGATCGCAGCGCTACAAGCTAAGATCGAAGATCTTGAGGACCGTTCAAGACGTAACAACTTAAAAGTGATCGGCCTCCCCGAATTGCCTGAATTTCAAGATTTAATGACCTTCGTATCCAATACATTACCTAAGGCACTGCAGATTCCAGCTCCTGCTGCTCCCTTCCAGATAGGGCTATAGACCGAGGCTAGTGAAATTCAAATTTGTCAATTTTCATGACAAATTGCTATATCTTAAGCATTACAGGAAATGCAATCCTTTTGTCCTAGATTCACACAAGTTACTAATCTTTCAAGATTTTTCCTCTGAAACCTTGTCTAAGAGAAGAGACATATCTTTTTTCTACGGTAGGTTACAGAGGGAAAACTACAACATTAAACTGATATATCCCGCAAAGCTAGTGGTGCTGAAAGAGGGAATTTCTCATACATTAAATAATGTCATGGAAGCTGAGACTTTCTGTCGAGAAGCTGG
Source organism: Bombina bombina (assembly GCF_027579735.1). Lineage (NCBI taxonomy): Eukaryota > Metazoa > Chordata > Amphibia > Anura > Bombinatoridae > Bombina > Bombina bombina. The sequence goes on along the minus strand of NC_069501.1, from coordinate 538,753,766 downwards.
TATCCCTTAAAATAACTAGGTCCTAAACCGTAGGTTCTTGTGTTATTAGATTCTGGGTATTTTTTGTTCAGAAGTCATATATGTGCTATATGTGCTATGTTTGTGGGGGTTTTTTTGTTTGTTTTTTTCTCTCTCCTCCCTCCCCCTCCTTCCCCCCCTCCTCGCACCCTCTCTCATGCTCCTGCTCGCCCTGGGCCCCTCTACCTCGTCTGGCCTTCCCCTCCCTATTTATACGCTGATAGTTAATAGGATTTGATGGTCCCTAATTTTAATTTATTATCCTGGAACGTGGGCGGCATAACCTCCCCAATTAAAAGGAAATCTATAATAAATTACTTGGGGAAATTTAACCCCAATATAGTTTTTCTTCAGGAACTACATCTTAAACCTCCAGAAATTCCTAAACTTAAATCTAAGTGGGTAGGGGAGGTTATTGCGCACCGTCCACAACCAGGAAGAGGGGGGTCGCCATCTTATTGAATTGGAATTTGGACTATCAAATAAGTAACACTGAAGTTGACCCTGAAAGTAGATTTCGAATCTTGGAGATCGAGATAAAAAAAATTAAATATATACTTTGCAATATTTATGGTCCTAATCAAATTGATCATAACTTTTGGGCGGCCTTAATGGTCAGGTTACATAGATTCATAGGACAGAATCTAATCACTGCGGGAGATTTTAATCTGACAGCAGATGCAACTCTGGATTGTTCGAAAAAAAGATCCCTAAACAGCAGAGGTAGGAAATTTCGCATCTTTCAAAAGTTCTGCTCTCAGTTGGGTTTGGTGGACATTTGGCGGGTACAGAACCCGGACGCGCGTGTGTTTACATGCTTGTCTCAAGCTCAGCAAGCATTCTCTAGGATCGATTACTTTCTTGTCTCAGATTCTTTACTTAGATGGAATTGGGCGACTAAAATCGAGGACATAGTAATATCCGATCACGTCGCCATCTCGCTGAGCTGCAGATCTGGTATCAGGAACTCAGGTAATAAGTATACTTATTTCCCCAGATTTTTAAGTAACAATGCTAGCTTCCAAAACTGGCTACGATTAAAGTGGGCAGATTATCTTAAAAATAATGGCAATTATTTGGATAAAGTTGAAGTGTTTTGGGAGGCCTCTAAGGCCGTTTTACGCGGGGAAATTAAATCGTATACGTCACACTGGAAGAAGAAATGTAGTCAGGTCGCTAGACAGCTTGCCAATCAAGTAAAAAATTCTTATAGAGTGTATTTAAATAATTCTAGCAAAGGATATTGGGACGCTTATGCAAGGGCTAAGGCACTTCGGGATATGCATATCAAGCAGAATAGTGCCCAAGAAGAGCTCAGAACAAAAGCTCTATATAGTGGATTCGTAGGTAGATCGGCTAAATTCTTAGCCAGAATAGCTAAATCTTCCCCAAGGCAGGCAATTTCGGCCATTAAACAAGGTGCAACAAGGTACACGAGTCACCCCGATATTGAACAAGTGTTCTTCGAGTTTTTTCAAGACTTGTACAAACCAGATCCTCCCAATTTAGTAAAGAAAAGAGAATTCTGGGAGAAGATCAAGACATCTAGACTGTCGTTGGAAGCCAGGGATTCTATTAATGCCCCCATTTCTGAAGAGGAGATTATACTAGCAATTAAGAACGCTAAACCTAAAAAAGCGGCCGGGCCAGATTCATTTCCTATTGAATCCTACAGAATGCTACAAACCCAGGTGACTCCTACATTGATCAGGCTATTTAATTTCTATTTTTCAGATAATACCAAGTGCTCACCTTTTTTTGCAGCTGCAAATATCACGCTAATCTTAAAAAAGGGTAAGGAACCTGAGCTGCCAAGTTCTTTCAGACCCATTTCAGTCCTCAACACCGACTACAAATTACTAGCGGCCATTGTAGCTTCTCGACTGAAACCTTATATTGGAGACCTAATTCATGAGAACCAATCTGGATTTATGCCAGGTCGGAACCCTGTGAGAAAAACGAGGAAATTGTTAGTGCTCATTGAGTCTTTTTGGAACAGACATAAGTCCTCTATTTCTCACGAGATCCTAGCTAAGGCCATCTTAACGGTTGACACAGAGAAGGCCTTTGATCGGGTCAGTTGGACTTTCCGGGTTTTTTCACAACTATATTCGGTTAATTTATAGCGCCCCTACATCTTCGGTCATTATTAACAACGTGACCTCCCAACGATTCGTTATGTATAGAGGGACCAGACAGGGATGTCCACTCTCTCCCTTATTATTCAACATCAGTTTGGAACCCCTGGACATACAACTACGTCAAGAGCTGGAAGGTATCTCATTGGCAGGTGAGAAACTGGTCCTGCTATTATATGCAGATGATCTGTTGCTATTTTTATCTAACCTTAAGGTCACTCTGCCAATCCTCCAGGACATTATCCATGAGTTTGGCGAGATTTCCAGATTCAGGGTTAACGCCCTGAAATCGGAACTAATGTGGCTATATAAAAAGCCTTCACATGTTATTAAGCATCCCTTCGTGGAAGTCTCTCAGATTACTTACTTAGGTCTTCGATTATCTAGAAACCCGGAAGACTGGTACAAGCTAAATTATGGGCTCGGGGTCGCGCTTTGCAGCAAAAAATTGGAGGAATGGACCCTGCTGCCTATTTCTTTATCTGCTCGGGTAATATTAATTAAATTAATTATTTTTCCCAAACTTATGTACATTTTTCAAAATATTCCTTTGTTTCTACACAAAAAGGACATTGCTATATATTACAGAGCTTGCTCTAAATTTTTGTGGAAAGGAGACAAACCGCGGATTGCCTCCCATCGCCTCATGAACTCCAAATTGGCAGCTGGACTTGCACTCCCTAATATCCAGATTTACAATGTAGTGATCATAGCCAGATTTGCGCTGGACTGGATAACTGGTAAAGATCAAATTTCTGCTTTTGTTTGGGAATCGCGGCTAGTGGCCCCTTTCCAGCTGAAGGCTTTATTGCATTGTCCATTGACTTCTCTTCCTTCAAATATATTCTGTTTGTCCACCTTTAGGAATATTATAATTGCATGGCAGAGGCTGTGTACAGAGTTGGATTGCTCACCTTATGTTTCACAATACCTACCCATATGCGGCAACCCCAACTTCAGCCCTGGACTCTCAAACCAGATATTCAAAGACTGGGATCTGAAAGGTTTAAAAACCATGAGTCAATTTTTGGGAGCAGAAGGGCATCCATTAACCTACACTGAAATTGCAAATAAATTCAATCTAGGTGCTCGTGAAATCTATACAAGTTAGGCATTTTCTTCGGGAGTTGCTCAAGAACTATGGGAATAATTGGTCCATGGGTGAACTACAGTCCAGGATTTCTATTTATGCCTCTGGGATATTTGCCCACTATACTTACTTGCAATTCAGAAAGCCTCGAGTTTGCAGGTCGGCGATATGGTTGCCAAATGGGCTATTCAATTCCCAGGTATAGATGAGCAAACCATTGTTGGGAGCTTTAAAATTACTCAACAGAGTTGGGTTCCTGCTACATGGAGAGAATCTCAGATAAAAATTGGGCTTCAGAGGTATTTTACCCCAGGAATGCTATCTAAATGGTATAATGCAAGGGTTCTTTGCTCTAGATGCTCGATATTGGACGCAGATTTATTCCATTGCTTGTGGGGTTGCCCTAAAATTCTCCAATTCTGGAGAAAGATCTCATATTGGATGAGCACTGTTCTAAAACTGGAACATGAGCTAATCCCTAACAAGATCTTCTTTTTGGTGAGATTTCAAGGAATAAATAAAAACTATAGCCTTATAAATACAATCATATTGAACTGGACGTAATCTCATCCTTAAATTATGGAAGGCACGCTCTGCACCTGCAATGGTTCAATTTAAAGCAGCCGTAGTCAGCCAATTTACAACAGAGCAGTTTAATATACCCTTCCCTCAAGATCTCCACTTGCCCGCCTTCTTCAGAAAATGGGAGAAATTTATAAGATCCCTGCCCCTAGTATATAAAAAAAAAATGATCAAACCATTCAGGGATTCTGAATTCAACATTGTTCCAGTGCTGTATTATATTTTGTAAATTCCTTGGCTGATAATTTCCTTCTCTTTTGCCATAAATAAAGATTTAAAAAAAAATAAAAAGAATGCTTACCCTATTCCTCTCATTACAGAACTCTCCTCAAGGGAGCTACGGTCTTTTCTAAACTTGATTTGAGAGGAGCGTACAATCTTGTTAGGATCAAGGAGGGCCACAAATGGAAAACAGCATTTAACACCAGGAGCTGGCATTATGAATATCTTGTAATGCCCTTTGGCCTATGTAATGCTCCTGCTGTTTTCCAGGAATTTATTAATGATGTCCTACGAGATGCAACAGTGTATTGTGGTGTACTTAGACGACATCCTCATACACTCCCCCACACTTGAGGCTTATCGTTCTGATGTTACACGGGTTCTTTAGAGACTACGTGAGAACGGCCTGTTTTGTTAACTCGAGAAATGTGAGTTCCATCAGACTCAAGTAACCTTCCTATCTCTGTTGCAGGGTTCTCCATGGATCCTGACAAGTTGTCTGCAGTTCTGCAGTGGCCTCGCCCAGTTGGTCTTCGGTCTATTCAACGTTTTTTGGGCTTCGCCAATAATTATAGAAAATGTATTAAAAACTTTTCTTCCTTGGTCAAACCTATCACAGACATGACCTGTAAAGAGAATGGTCCACTCCATTGGTCACCTACTGCCATTAAGGCCTTTGATAGTCTTAAGACTGCCTTTGCTGCCGTTCCAGTTCTGGCTCATCCTAACCCTGTCCTGCCTTTTGTTCTTGAGGTCGATGCATCTGAGACTGGAGTAGGTGCCCTCTTTTCTCAACATCCTACGCCTGATGATTCCTTGCATCCATGCGGTTTCTTCTCTAAGAAATTGTCTCCAGCGGAGTGCAATTATGAAATAGGCAACAGGGAATTACTGGCCATAATGTTGGCATTCAAGGAATGGAGGCATCTTCTCGAGGGTACTAGCGTACCAGTGCTCATTCTTACTGACCACAAGAATTTAACTTATCTATCCAAAGCAAAACGCTTGTCATCCCGACAGGCCAGATGGGCGCTATTTTTGTCTCAGTTTAATTATGTGGTCTCTTACCTGCCTGGTAGTAAGAATGTTAGGGCTGATGCCCTCTCTCGATAATTTTCGCCTCTGTCCAAGGAGGAGTCTGTACCTACTCCAGTTATACATCCTGACTATATATTGGCTACCATATGTACTAATTTGACTCCTCCCTTAGGGAAGGAGATCCTGGCTGCACAAACCAATGCACCTCCTGAGAAACCTAATGGTAAGTGCTTTGTTCCTGAGAATCTTTGAACTAAACTTTTGCACACTTACCACTATCCTAAAGCCGCAGGTCACCCGGGCAAGTACCAAATGATTAGGTCTGTCACTTGACAATTCTGGTGGCCAGGTCTTCGTTCTGATGTTGCTGTGTATGTTGCCTCCTGCTCAGTTTGTGCACAGAATAAGACTCCTCAACGTATTCCTGTGGGTCTTCTTCAACCTATTGCTAATGGTGAGCGTCCTTGGACACATCTTTCCATGGGCTTCATTGTTGAGCTCCCTGTTTCCAGTGGCAATACTGTTATCCTTATGGTGGTTGACAGTTTTTCTAAAATGTCACATTGCATTCCCTTGAAGAAGCTGCCTACCGCTCAGGAACTTGCTTCAATTTTTGCCCGGGAGGTCTTCCGTTTACATGGGTTACCCAAGGAGATAGTGTCGGACCGAGGTAGCCAGTTTGTCTCCAGATTTTGGTGTTCCTTTTGTGCTCAAATGGGGATCCAGCTTTCATTCTCCTCGGCATATCATCCTCAATCCAATGGGGCTGCGGAACGGTCTAATCAAGCTCTGAATCAGTTCCTCCATTGCTTTGTCTCAGATCACCACAATAATTGGTCTGAACTGTTACCTTGGGCAGAGTTCGCTCGTAATAGTGCTATTAATGCTTCCTCCTAGTTATCCCCGTTCATGGCGAATTATGGGTTCCAACCATCCTTGTTGCCTAATTCATTCATGTCTCAGGGTATTTCGGCTTTGGTGGAGCATCTCCGGCAACTCCGTTCCACGTGGGTGCAGATTCAGGATTGCCTTCATCGTTCTATGCAGCGCCAAAAGTTCCAGGCTGATCGTAGGCATTTGCCTGCGCCTTCCTACCAGGTTGGTGAGAGGGTTTAGCTGTCCTCCCGCAACTTGAAACTTCAGGTGCCTTCCAATAAACTGGCTCCCCATTATGTTAGTCCTTTTCGAATACTCCGACGGGTCAATCCTGTGGCCTATGCTCTTGACCTTCCTCCTGCAATGCGCATCTCCAATGTTTTTCATGTCTCCCTCTTGAAACCATTGGTTTGTAATCGGTTTACCACTGTGTTTCCTCGTCCTATCTCTGTTGACAACCATGAAGAATATGAGGTCAGCAGCATTATTGACTCTCGTATGTCCAGGGGCCGCGTACAGTATTTAGTTCACTGGAGGGGCTACGGTCTGGAGGAGCGTTAATGGGTTCCCTCCTCTGATGTTCATGCTCCCGCCCTCCTCTGTGCCTTCCATGCCCGTTTCCCCAATAAGCCTTTTGTCCCCCCGCGGGGGAGGGGTCGTTGAGGGGAGGGTACTGTCAGGGTTTTTCCCTGCTTTGTTTGCCATGTGCTGCTGGCAGCCATTTTACTCACCTCTTACTGAATTTGGTGCAAAGTGTCTGATGCTGCTCATTTCCTGCACACCCTCTTATGGCCAGACTGGTGTACATTATCCGTGTGAGACAGGTTGCAGTCTCAGTATTGTGATGTCATCACTTATTATTTAAAGTGCCTCTGTTCAGTATGCTTTGCCCTTGCGTTATCTCAGACCTGTTTGTGAGTTCCTGTGTTGCAGTTCCTGTGTATTACCTGGCTGTCTGAAGTCCCTCCTTGTTCCAGATCTCTGGCTTATTCCTGACTCTGCTGTTCTCCTTGTTCCTGATTCTGGCTCGTCTGACTACTCGCTTTGGTTCCTGACTCGGCTCGTCTGACTATTAGCTTTGGCTCCTGACTCGGCTCATCTCTCTACCAGCTCTGGCTTAGACTCCTGGCTTGATGTTTGACTTGTGGACTTTTTATTATTTTTTTGTTATTAATAAAGGTGTGATTATTTTTGAACTTCTCGTCTGTCTGCTTCCTGGCATCCTGATAGGGATGCAGCTTCGCTGCCTCGCGCAGTTAACATTCATTTGAGGATGCGTGCGCAACTGGTGACGGTGAGGGGCACGTTACAAACGCAATTATTGTATAGATATATAAAGAAGAAGTCATGACTGACTGACTGACTCATTAACGCCCAGCTCAAACCGTTTAACCTAGGAACGTGAAATTTGGAAGTTACGTTCCTAAAAGGGTGAAAAAGGGGAATACATTTTTTTATGAGGATACCTATCTTCCTTATAAAGTAAGTGTACATGCCAAATTTCTTGCTCCTAACATCAGTTGCTCCCAAGATATGGATATTACTAACAAAAGGGGGGTGAAAAGGGAGGGTGATTTATGAGGATACCTATATCTCAAAACCTAAACATCTTACAGAAGTGAAACTTGATATTTAAATTCTCCTTTAAAAATAAAGAAACACGTGTACAATTGTACCACATCAAAAAAATCGCGCGAAGCCGTGGGCTAGTATAGACATACAGGGAGTACAGCAGCAACCACAGCCTCCCAGACACTGTTCAGAGAGGTGTACTGTTTTCCCTCCTTGTAAATCTCACATTTGATGATGGACCACAGGTTCTCAATGGGGTTCAGATCAGGTGAACAAGGAGGCCATGTCATTAGATTTTCTTCTTTTATACCCTTTCTTGCCAGCCACGCTGTGGAGTACTTGGACGCGTGTGATGGAGCATTGTCCTGCATGAAAATCATGTTTTTCTTGAAGGATGCAGACTTCTTCCTGTACCACTGCTTGAAGAAGGTGTCTTCCAGAAACTGGCAGTAGGACTGGGAGTTGAGCTTGACTCCATCCTCAACCCGAAAAGGCCCCACAAGCTCATCTTTGATGATACCAGCCCAAACCAGTACTCCACCTCCACCTTGCTGGCGTCTGAGTCGGACTGGAGCTCTCTGCCCTTTACCAATCCAGCCACGGGCCCATCCATCTGGCCCATCAAGACTCACTCTCATTTCATCAGTCCATAAAACCTTAGAAAAATCAGTCTTGAGATATTTCTTGGCCCAGTCTTGACGTTTCAGCTTGTGTGTCTTGTTCAGTGGTGGTCGTCTTTCAGCCTTTCTTACCTTGGCCATGTCTCTGAGTATTGCACACCTTGTGCTTTTGGGCACTCCAGTGATGTTGCAGCTCTGAAATATGGCCAAACTGGTGGCAAGTGGCATCTTGGCAGCTGCACGCTTGACTTTTCTCAGTTCATGGGCAGTTATTTTGCGTCTTGCTTTTTCCACACGCTTCTTGTGACCCTGTTGACTATTTTGAATGAAACGCTTGATTGTTCGATGATCATGCTTCAGAAGCTTTGCAATTTTAAGAGTGCTGCATCCCTCTGCAAGATATCTCACTATTTTTGACTTTTCTGAGCCTGTCAAGTCCTTCTTTTGACCCATTTTGCCAAAGGAAAGGAAGTTGCCTAATAATTATGCACACCTGATATAGGGTGTTGATGTCATTAGACCACACCCCTTCTCATTACAGAGATGCACATCACCTAATATGCTTAATTGGTAGTAGGCTTTTGAGCCTATACAGCTTGGAGTAAGACAACATGCATAAAGAGGATGATGTGGTCAAAATACTCATTTGCCTAATAATTCTGCACTCCCTGTATATAGAAGAGCATTAAAGCCCTTTGCAGTTAAGTAGATTATAACATAAAAAATCATATTTATGCAATATTCAAATTTAATAAAGGTTTTAACTATGTATTAACTGTAAATATTTCACATTCATATGTTCTTCACATAGGGGAATATGTTGTAAAGTATTTTTAAATAGATATTCCTATATATATATAAATATGTTACGGGTAAAGTCAGAAATCCATTACCCAAGTGGCTGTGGGCAGAGCCTGATGCAATGTAATTCCCCCATCCACACTATTTTTTTGCCACGGCCTAGGGGTTCAAGGAAGACGCCACCCCGATCCTCTGACATCCACCCCAAGTGAACATTGGGGAATGAGGTTTAGATATATATATATCACAGAGGAAGTCCAGCACTCACTTACAAGCCCTTAGCTAAGATTAAAAGCAAAAATGGAACAGTTAATTACCACATCTGGCCAAATGGGACAAGCCCAGGTACCAGAACCGTCTGGGGTTAACTGCCTGGGACTCTGGGTTCAGTGCAGCTTCCTGTGAGTGCACTTCAATGGAGTGTAAAAAGTGGAGAGAAAACACCCAACACGTCGTGCAAACGTGATTGCATTTTCTCAAGTGCTCCAACCCGACATGAAATAATATTTAACTTTCCAATCTTTTTAACATAGCAGAATATGTTCTATTTATTCTTAAATATATATTTTTCTTTCATGTAATTGGCAAGAGTCCATGAGCTAGTGACGTATGGGACAAACAATCCTACCAAGAGGGGCAAAGTTTCCCAAACCTCGAAATGCCTATAAATACACCCCTCACCACACCCACAATTCAGTTTTACAAACTTTGCCTCCTATGGAGGTGGTGAAGTAAGTTTGTGCTTGATTTTCTACGTTGATATGCGCTTCTCAGCATTTTGAAGCCAGATTCCTCTCAGAGTACAGTGAATGTCAGAGGGATGTGAAGGGAGTATCACCTATTGAATTCTATGGTTTTCCTCGCGGGAAATCTTTTTCATAGGTTCTCTGTTATCGGTCATAGAGATTCATCTCCTACCTCCCTTTTCAGATCGACGATATACTCTCATATTCCATTACCTCTACTGATAACTGTTTCAGTACTGGTTTGGCTATCTGCTATATGTGGATGGGTGTCTTTCGATAAGTATGTTTTCATTACTTAAGACACTCTCAGCTATGGTTTGGCACTTATATATGTATTGTACTTATATTTGCCATGAGTCAGGTTTATGTATATTTCCTTTTGCAGTTTCATATTTGGGAAAAAACATATTTAGGAAAATATTTTTTTCTTACCTGGGGTATAGTCTTTTCAAATTGACTGCTTTTTCATTAAATTTTTGCGGGCAAAATTAGGCTCGCGAGGTCGCAAAATGCTGATGTTTATTGCATCATTTTTGGCGCAATATTTTTTTTGGCGCAAAGGTACGTCCGGTGACGCAAATTCGTTATTTTGGGCGTCTTAGTTGGCGCCAAGTTTCCGTACACAAGGTTGCGTCTGTAATGACACAAGTGTGTCATTTCTGGATGTTAGCACCAAAAAATTTCATTTTGCGTTGTGCGTCATACTTGGCGCCAAATAATTTAATTATTTAAAACCCCATTCCTATATGCCTCTTGAATTTTTATATGTCAGAGGGCTATGCTGTTTGCATTTTTTTCACATTCCTGAAACTGCCATATAAGGAAATTGATAATTTTGCTTTATATATTGTTTTTTCTCTTACATTTCAAGATGTCTCAATCTGATCCTGTCTCAGAAACTACTGTTGGAACCCTGCTGCCTGATAACAGTTCTAGCAAAGCTAAGTGTATCTGTTGTAAATTTGTGGAGATTATATCCCCAGCTGTGGTATGTAATAGTTGTCATGATAAGCTTTTACATGCAGAGAATGTATCCATCAGTAATAGTACAATGCCTGTTCCTTTAACATCTAGTATACATGATATCCCTGTGAATATAAAAGATTTTATTGCTGATGCTATTCAGAAGGCTTTGTCTGCTATCCCACCTTCTAAAAAACGTAAAAGGTCTTTTAAAACTTCTCATAAAGTTGATGAAATTTCAAATGACCGACAACATACTGAATTATCCTCCTCTGATGAGGATCTATCGGATTCAGAAGATCCTCAGATATTGACACTGACAAATCTACTTATTTATTTAAAATGGAGTATATTCGTTCCTTGTTAAAAGAGGTGTTGATTTACGTTGGATATTGAGGAAACTAGTCCTCTTGATATTAAAACTAGTAAACATTTAAATTCTGTTTATAAACCTCCTGTGGTTACTCCAGAGGCTTTTCCAGTCCCTGATGCTATTTCTGATATGATTTCTAAGGAATGGAAAAGGCCTGGTACTTCTTTTATCCCTTCTTCAAGGTTTAACAAATTGTATCCTTTGCCAGCAGTTAGATTGGAGTTTTGGAAAAAGATCCCCAAAGTTGATGGGGCTATTTCTACTCTTGCCAAACGTACTACTATTCCTAAGGAAGATAGTACTTCCTTTAAGGACCCTTTAGATAGGACACTTAAATCTTATCTAAGGAAAGCTTATTTATATTCTGGCTATCTTCTCAGGCCTGCCATTTCTATGGCTGATGTGGCAGCTGCATCAACTTTTTGCTTGTAAAGTATAGCGCAACAGGAAATGGATCCTGATTTGCCTAGCATTGTTCGCTTGCTTCAACATGCTAATCATTTTATCTGTGATGCCATTTTTTATATCATCAAAATTGATGTTAAATCTATGTCTTTAGCTATTTTAGCTAGAAGAGCTTTGTGGCTCAAATATTGGAATGCTGACATGGTATCTAAGTCTAGATTACTATCTCTTTCTTTCCAAGGTAATAATTTATTTGGTTCTCAGTTGGATTAGATTATTTCAACTGTCACGGGGGGGAAGGGAGTTTTTTTGCCTCAGGATAAAAGACCTAATGGTAACTCTAAAGCTTCTAACCATTTTCGTTCTTTTCGACCAATTAAGGAACAGAAACCCAATCCTTCCCCCAAAGAATCTGGTTCCAATTGGAAACCTTCAAGTTGGAGTAAATCCAAGCCGTTTAAGAAACCAAAACCAGCCCCCAAGTCTGCATGAAGGTGCGGCCCTCATTCCAGCCAAGCTGGTAGGGGGCAGATTAAGATTCTTCCAAAGCATTTGGGCAGAATCTGTCCAAAATCAATGGATTGAGAGTATTGTTTCTCAAGGGTACTGGATAGGATTCAGAGTAAGACCTCCTGTGAGAAGATTTTTTTCTCTCACGCATCCCAGCAAATCCAGTAAAGGCTCAGGCTTTTCTGAAGTGTGTTTCAGACCTGGAGCTTTCAGGAGTAATCATATCAGTTCCGTTTCAGGAACAGGGTCAAGGGTTTTATTGAAATCTATTCATTGTCCCAAAGAAAGAAAATTAATTCAGGCCAGTTCTGGATCTGAACATTTTGAATCGTTTTGTAAGAGTGCCAAATTTCAAAATGATGACTATAAGGACTATTCTGCCTTTTGTTCAGCAAGGGCATTATATGTCCATGATAGACTTACAGGATGCATATCTTTATATTCCGATTCATCCAGACCACTATCAGTTTCTGAGATTCTCTTTTCTAGACAAGCATTACCAATTTGTCAATCTTCCATTTGGCCTAACGACAGCTCCAAGAATCTTTTCAAAGGTTCTCGGTGCCCTACTCTCTGTAATCAGAGAATGGGGTATTGCGGTGTTTCCTTATTTGGACGATATCTTGGTACTAGGTCAGTCTTTACATTCTGCAGAATCTCACACGAATCAACTAGTGTTGTTTCGTCAAAGACATGGTTGGAGGATCAATTTACCAAAAAGTTCCTTGATTCCTCAGACAAGGGTCACCTTTTTAGGTTTCCAGATAGATTCAGTGTCCATGACTCTGTCTCTGACAGACAAGAGAAGATTAAAATTGGTTTAAGCTTGTCGGAACCTTCAGTCTCAATCATTCCTATCAGTAGCTATGTGCATGGAAGTTTTAGGTCTCATGACTGCAGCATCGGACACAATCCCCTTTGCTCGTTTTCATATGAGACCTCTCCAGCTTTGTATGCTGAATCAATGGTGCAGGAATTATACAAAGATATCACAATTAATATCCTTAAATCCCAATGTTCGACTCTCTCTGACTTGGTGGTTAGATTGTCATCGTATAGTTCAAGGGGCTTTTTCTGTTCGTCCAACCTGGACTGTGATCACAACAGATGCAAGTCTTTCTGGTTGGGGAGCTGACTGGGGATCTCTGACAGCACAAGGGGTTTGGAAATCTCAAGAGGCGAGGTTACCAATCAATATTTTAGAACTCCGTGCTATTTTCAGGGCTCTTCAGGTTTGGCCTCTGTTGAAGAGAGAACCATTCATTTGTTTTCAGACAGACAATATCACAACTGTGGCATATGTCAATCATCAGCGTGGGACTCACAGTCCCCTAGCTATGAAAGAAGTATCTTGGATACTTTCTTGGGTGAAATCCAGCTCCTTTCTAATTTCTGCGGTACATATCCCAGGTGTAGACAATTGGGAAGTGGATTATCTCAGCCGTCAGACTTTACATCCAGATGTGTTTTCTCAGATTGTGGGGTTTTCCAGAAATAGATCTGATGGCTTCCCATCTAAACAAGAAACTTCCCAGGTACCTGTCCAGGTCCAGGGATCCTCAGGCGGAGGCAGTGGATGCATTAGCAGTTCCTTGGTGTTACCAACCTGCGTATATCTTCCTGCCTCTTGTTCTTCTTCCAAGAGTGATTTCCAAGATCATCATGGAACAATTGTTTGTGTTGCTGGTAGCTCCACGATGGCCTCACAGGTTTTGGTATGTGGATCTTGTCCGGATGTCCAGTTGCCAACCTTGGCCACTTCCTTTAAGACCAGACCTTCTGTCTCAAGGTCCGTTTTTCCATCAGGATCTCAGATCATTAATTTTGAAGGTATGGAAATTGAACGCTTAGTGCTTAGTCATAGAGGTTTCTCTGACTCAGTGATTAATACAATGTTACAGGCTTGTAAATCTGTTTCTAGGAAGATTTATTATCGAGTTTGGAAGACTTATATTTCATGGTGTTCTTCTCATAAATTCTCCTGCCATTCTTTTAGAATTCCTAGAATTTTACAGTTTCTTCAGGATGGTTTGTATAAAGGTTTGTCTGCAAGTTCCTTGAAGGGACAAATCTTTGCTCTTTCTGTTTTATTTCACAGAAAGATTGCTAAGCTTCCTGATATTAACTGTTTTGTACAGGCTTTGGTCTGTATCAAGCCTGTCTTTAAATCAATCTCTCCTCCTTGGAGTCTTAATTTGGTTTTGAAGGCTTACATTCTTTGGATGTTGTAAGAGCTTTGAAATATTATATTGAAGCTACTAAAGATTTCAGGAAGACTTCTAGTCTATTTGTTGTCTTTTCTAGTTCTAGGAAAGGTCAGAAAGCTTCTGCCATTTCCTTGGCATCTTGGTTAAAGCTTTTGATTCATCAGGCTTATTTGGAGTCGGGTCAGGCCCCGCCTCAGAGAATTACAGCTCATTCTACTAGATCAGTCTCCACTTCGTGGGCTTTTAAGAAGAAAGCTTCAGTTGATCAGATTTGCAAAGCAGCAACTTGGTCTTCTTTGCATACATTTACTAAATTCTACCGTTTTGATGTATTTGCTTCTTCGGAAGCAGTTCTAGGTAGAAAAGTTCTTCAGGCAGCTGTTTCAGTTTGATTCCTCTGCTTATGTTTAAGTTTTTTTCTTTTCAGCTATGAGAAAAAACTTATATTTTTTTGGTTGTGGATTAATTTTCTCAGCGGAAAATGGCTGTTATTATTTTTATCCCTCCCTCTCTAGTGACTCTTCTGTTGAATTCCACATCTTGGGTATTACTATCCCATACATCACTAGCTCATGGACTCTTGCCAATTACATGAAAGAAAACATAATTTATGTAAGAACTTACCTGATAAATTCATTTCTTTCATATTGGCAAGAGTCCATGAGACCCACCCTTTTTATGGTGGTTATGATTTTTTGTATAAAGCACAATTATATTTCCAGTTCCTTTTTTTGATGCTTTTTACTCCTTTATTTATCACCCCACAACTTGGCTATTCGTTAAACTGAATTGTGGGTGTGGTGACGGGTGTATTTATAGGCATTTTGAGGTTTGGGAAACTTTGCCCCTCCTGGTAGGATTGTATATCCCATGCGTCACTAGCTAATGGACTCTTGCCAATATGAAATAAATGAATTTATCAGGTAAGTGCTTATATAAATTATGTTATATGCAAAAGTTTAGGCACCCCTGAAAATTTCCATGATTTTCATTTATAAATAATTGGGTGTTTGGATCAGCAATTTCATTTTGATCTATCAAATAACTGAAGGACACAGTAATATTTCAGTAGTGAAATGAGGTTTATTGGATTAATAGAAAATGTGCAATATGCATCAAAACAAAATTAGACAGGTGCATAAATTTGGGCACCCCAACAGAAATATTGCATCAATATTTAGTAGAGCCTCCTTTAGCAGAAATAGAAGCCTCTAGACGCTTCCTATAGCCTGTAATGAGTGTCTGGATTCTGGATGAAGGTATTTTAGACCATTCCTTCTTGCAAAACATCTCCAGTTCAGTTAGGTTTGACGGTTGCCGAGCATGGACAGCCCGCTTCAAATCACCCCACAGATTTTCAAGATATTCAGGCCTGGGGACTGGGATGGCCATTCCAGAACATTGTACTTGTTCCTCTGCATAAATGCCAGAGTAGATTTTGAGCAGTGTTTTGGGTCGTTGTCTTGTTGAAATATCCAGCCCCAGCGTAACTTCAACTTTGTGACTGATTCCTCAACATTATTCTCAATTATCTGCTGATATTGAGTGGAATCCATGCAACCCTCAACTTTAACAAGGTTCCCAGTACTGGCACTGGCCACACAACCCCACAGCATTATGGAACATCTACCACATTTTGCTGTGGGTAGCAAGTGTTTGTCTTGGAACGCTGTGTTCTTTTGCCACCATGCATAACGCCCCTTGTTATGTCCAAATAACTCAATCTTTGTTTCATCAGTCCATAGCACCTTCTTCCAAAATGTTTGCATACCTCAAGCGACTCTGTTTGTGGCGTGTGTGCAGAAAAGGCTTCTTCCGCATCACTCTTCCATACAGCTTCTCCTTGTGCAAAGTGCGCTGAATTGTTGACTGATCCACAGTGGCACCATCTGCAGCAAGATGATTTTGTAGGTCTTTGGAGGTGGTCTGTGGGCTGTTTTTGACCGTTCTCACCATCCTTTGCCTCTCTGATATTTTACTTGGCCTGCCACTTCTGGCCTTAACAAGAACTGTGCCTGTGGTCTTCCATTTCCTCACAGTGGACAATGACAGCTTAAATCTCTGCAATAGGTTTTTGTAGCTTTCCCCTAAACCATAATGTTGGACAATCTTTGATTTGAGGTCATTTAAGAGTTGTTTTGAGGCCCCCATGTTGCCACTCTTTAGAGGAGCATCAAAGAGAACAACAACTTGCAATTGGCCACCTTAAATACCTTTTCTCATGATTGGATGCACCTGTCTATGAAGTTCAAGGTGTAATGGGCTCACCATACCAATTGTGTGTTCCAATTAATCAGTGGTAGGTAGTTACAGGTATTCAAATCAACAAAATGACAAGGGTGCACAAATTTATGCACCTGTCTAATTTAGTTTTGATGCATATTGTACATTTTCTGTTAATCCAATAAACCTAATTTCACTACTGAAATATTACTGTGTCCTTCAGTTATTTGATCGATCAAAATGAAATTGCTGATCCAAACACCCAATTATTTATAAATTAAATTCATGGAAATTGTCAGGGGTGTCTAAACTTTTGCATTGCCAACTATATATTAGGGGTGCGCTTCTTCACTGGTCTCACGATTCGATTACGATTATCATGGTAACGATTTGATTCGATTCCGCGATGCATCACGATTACTGCCCTATATTTATGCCTATGATTTAAATTTTTCAGAAAAAAATTCAAGCAGTCAAAAGAACTCTTTTTTTATTTTATTAGCTCAAAAAAGGACACTCTTCCTGTGGCAAAGTCGGAACACAGCAGACAACAACAGTATTTATAGAACAGTAAATACTAAATGGCAATTGTTGTATTGGTTTGGCAACAATATTATGGCATCAAACTGTAGTAGTGTAAAAAGTGCAGTGCTCGCAGTGTACTTCTTCAATAAAAGAAAATATTTAAATGTATATAGTATACAAATAAACTAGTATAAACAAACATGAACATTAATAAATGTCTAACCTATCTATCTATGTTGGTTTTAATTTAATGTCTATTTACTTAGTAATAATAATAGACATTAAATTAAAACCAAAATAGATAGGTTAAGCTTAAGTTACCACCATTACCTACCAATACCATTATTATTTGTGTGAAAATTGTCATCCTCAGAAAACAAAACATAAATCCCTTATATGCGGTACAATAAATTACAGGTGTGCCACTACCTTCATGACTGGCAAACAAACATCACGTGAATCTGGAACACAACACACACACACACATATACACAGTTACAGTAGTACTAGAGACATTTAAAAGAAGTAGCATTGGACTGAACTATAACTACTAGTTTCTTGATTATAATATCTTTATGGGATCACAAATATATATAGTTACTTAGTGTTAAAGCAGTATACACACACAACTGAACACACACACAGTCACACACACACAAACAAACAATACATAAAAACCCCACAGACATCTTCCCTGTCGTAATACCCCACGGAATAGATTGTCTCGCATTAGTATACAACTATTATTCACCCCTATATACACTCTGGTACACACATGTGCATAAAAAGAAATCAACTGTACTTATTTGCAGCAAACCTGTGACTGATGCACGTTTAGTTAATTTTCTGCAAGATGCTACATGTAGTTATACTAAAATTCACTTGTTTTTTGTTTATAGTTGATTGTAAATCAGTTACTGATGTTGACCTAATTTAAAGAGAGCTGCCAGAAATAGATAGACATTTTGCACTGAGTGGGACCCTGTCTCGCTTGTACAAGACATATTGAGTCTTTGCAATGCTCCACTAGTTGCCAATGTGATATAAAACGTTTATCTTTGTTAAATCTCAGGCGCTCATTTCTGTATATGCAAATTGTATATTGACCAGCTAAATGTTCACTAAATGTTTCAATAAAGCTCTTTTGAAAAAAAAAAAAAAAACCACAGACATCAAGGAGTAAATCATGGTGAAGAAAGAAAGGGAGGCACGCACATGAGGTGTGTGTGCTTTATTTTTGTATTGTGTTGTGTGTGTGCTGCTGTGTACTTTCTGTTACAGTATATTTGTGATTCAATAAAGATTTACTCAAGGTTTTAAGCTTCAATTTACGATTTATTCTGTCAAGGCTTTTCCTTCCCCTAATAGTGGTTTGGCTTCAGTGGTCTCTGGAGTACACGTTTAGGATTTATTAGTAGAGGCGCTAACTGGCGGGTGGTGGTGGTTATGGTTATTACTATTAACTGGTTGGTTAACCCCTACAGATCTGCCTGGGAGTGGGATGGCATATTGTTGTGATCATATGATATCTTTCTTAAAGGGTCTATTTAAAATAGACACTTTTTAGTGTGAATAATCCCTTATGCAATATGCACTCACTGCATTGCAAACAATACAGGTGTGCTGTAAACAATAGCACAACATCTACAAAACAGAGCACTTCCAATCCTGACTGGCAAACATCACACAGTAACTAGAAGTATTAATAGACATTACAACAAGTAGCATTGAACTACTAGATGAACTTGATTATCTTTATGGGATCACAAATATATTGTTACACAACACACACACACACACAGTCAAACAATACCAAAAAAAACACACATCATAAAGAGTGAATCATGGTGAAGAAAGGGTGACACGCACACATAAGGTGTGCAGTTGTGTGTTGTTTCTTTTGTATTGTTTGTGTGTGTATGTGATTGTGACAGTGAGTGACGTGGTCGTGTAGTACTAGTATATTTGTGATCCAACAAAGATTTACTCAAGGTTTTAAGCTTCAATTTTCAAAAAGCTATAAGCTATAATATTAACAAATATAAAATAACTTAACAATACTGCACTGGGCAGTGGGGCACACAGCACTTTCTGGATGTGCCAAAATACATTAAATATAAACCTGAATCACTACTCAGAATTATGGAATATGTAGGTTTTTCTGTAAGAACACTAGTTGATCCACATGCTCTGGTTTGAGGGTGCTTCTTTTTGCCGTTACCACATCTCCTGCAGTGGAGAAAACCCGCTCTGCAGACATGCTTGTACCTGGGATACACAAGTATCGCTTTGACAAATGAGAGAGGAGGGGAAATATGACCTCATGTACATGCCACAAGTTCAAAGGGTCTTCAGTGAGAGGCAGAGATGGGGCTTTACAATATTTCTCTATTTCCTCTTCAGCCTTGTCATAGGGGGTCTTGGGTTCTATTGTACCTTCAGTGTCAGTGAAAGACTGTCCCAGCAAAGTCATGAGCAGCGATGTGGACTTTCTTTTGGGAGGAGAAGGGTTATCCTCGATGGGTGATTCTTCTTCCAGAGTTTCTTTTCCCTCAGGCAGTGGTACTTCATCCACGTTTGTCCTCCTAGGTGTAACTGTACTAGTACACTCAATCTGTGTTTGAACAAAAGAATAGAAAATAGCATTCATTATTACTCGTAGCAGCCAGCTAATGCTATGTGCTCAGTAATGCAACTGCTCACATCTATTAGGAGGAGGAAAGTTGACTGTGGCGTTTAGAACTGTCTTATATAAACCTTGTACTCATTAAACTAGCTACTAAGCTACTGCTAGCTAAGCCTATTTTGTTATGAATGTTATGTTTGTTTTAAATTTATAAATTTTTCAAGAAACATGATGAAATTAAAATTACCTCCAAGGATGCAGCCTCATCAGTCGCTCCTCTGTATATCTCCAATCTCTCCTCCTCTGTGAGAATAAAAGGCAGTCCCTTAAAACGAGGATCCAGGGCAGAGGCTGTATAAAGTATCTTCTTCTCTGCCTCACTGCTGTACCTCTTCAAGAGATCTGTTTTGATGGCATTCTTGTTCTCATGGATCATGGGTGTGTCTCCCATGGTGTCTGTCATGTTCTGGAGCAGTTGTGCATTTAGAGGGGCAATGAGAGACACTGTTGGATTGCGCTCTTCTGACATCAGTGTGGTTGCATCTTTCATTGGCTTTAATGCACTCACAGCATCCTCTGCATTTGACACATCTGTTTCGTTGAGAGTGCAGAGATCTGACTCACTTTTTCTGACTTCTGGAGACAGCAATGTGGCACAGATTGCAGGTTGCTGTTCTAAGAACCTCTTGACCATGTCATATGAGCTGTTCCACCTTGTTGTCACATCAGTTATCAGCTTATGATTCTTCAGGCCAAGACATTTCTGTTTTTCTTTCAGACAGTGGTTTTCTGTAGTGCTGCGGTGAAAAAATGTTGATATTCGTCGCACTCTGCCTAAAAGCCTGGAGAGCGTGGCCACTTTCAGCGCCCACTGGGATGCGAGATTCAGTGTATGGGTGAAGCATTTTACATGAGGGAATTTTCCAACTTGAGCAGCAACAATCATGTTCGACACATTGTCGGTCACAAGCACTACAGATTTATTGGATAGCTGCCATTCTTTCACGACACGAGACAGTAGCTCTGCCAGATGAGAACCCGTGTGAGACTCATAAACTGCTCTCATTTGCAGCACATGCGACAAGATCTGCCAGTCCTTGCTAACGTAATGTGCAGTTACTGTAACATAAGACTCCGTCGTGACTGAAGTCCATGAATCACACGTTATTGCGACTCGACTAGCTTGGCTCATTGATGCAATTACCTGAGCTTTGGTTTCGTGGTAGAGTGCAGGTATAACGTTTTCTGTAAAGTGACTGCGTGACGGGAGCTTATAACGTGGCTCTAGCGTCTTCAACAGGTTGCAAAACCCGAGGTTTTCCACAACAGAGTAAGGCCATAGGTCCTTCGCTATGAAAGTTGCCACAGCTTTGGTTATTCTCTTCCCTTTTTCAGAGTTGGTCGGCAAAGTTGACAGCATTGCATCAATTCTTGGCTGAGCTAGTCTTGTTATTTCCTTGGCAGTGGCACTGGCGGCAGGTGTTAGCATCTGAGAGTGAAAACGGCTAACGTGATTTCTCAAGTTAGTAGTATTCCCTAGGTATTTAATTTTTGTGTGACAGGCTTTACAAACCGCGTGTGTCTTGTCCAATTCGTGCTTTCCAGTATGTTCATAAAATCCAAAATGTGCCCAGATGCTTGCTTTTAAAATGCTAGGTGCATTTTTATCTCTCTATCTTTTTGGTCTCCTTCTGTCATTTTAGCATGACATGTACATAATATGTGACGGATGATGATGTTGTCAACGTCGAACTCTGTCAGTGTTAAAAAACAAAACACTAAGGTGTCAAAATGTCAAGCCGCAAATTTTAAATGTAGTACATTACATTAGTAACTTAAACTAGTTGCCAACATTTGAAAACAAATTGCAGGGGACACTTGGCATTTGGCATGGGGGGGTTTGGTTAGGTACTGGACTGGTCTGGTAGAGGTAAGGTATTGTAATGGTATAGATGTCTGGTGGACACCACAACATAATAAAAAAACACTACAATTGTGTTTATGCAGTTAGAGTCTACTGCAAATTCTTTGTATCAGCATTATTAATTAATTATCCATTCATCAATAGTAGTTTCAATTTGAGACTCTCAAATCAATGCAGGAAAAAAATACAGGATAAACCTGCTGTTCCTTTAGGGGCTACTTTTACAAGTAGACTAGTAGAAAAACTGTCTGGGTTTCGTGTCCCTTTAAGTGTGTAATCATGTACTGTGTCCTAGTAGTACTACTAGTAGACACTGTAATATTACACACTTAAAGGTACAATTGAAACCCAAACATTTTCTTTCATGATTCAGATAGAGAATACAATTTTAAACAACATAACTTCTATTATTTAATTTGCTTCGTACTTCAGATATCGTTTGTGGATGAAATAGCAATGCACACATTGCACAGTGCACGACACAAGGCATTTCAACAAATGATAAGTAAATTAGATAATAGAAGTAAATTGGGAAAGTTGTTTAAAATTGCATGCACTTTCTTCTACATCACAAATTGGGTTTTATGGCCTTTAGTATGTTTAAAAATGCAGCTTTAGCCTTGTTATAAATAAAACAGGGATTGGGTTCGGATTGGCACCTTTTATACTCCCTAAGAGAGCACATGCATTGTATTGCATAATTGCATATAATATTATATATATACTATAGTGTATATTATTTTCAATATTTGCAGACCAGACATCCATGTGAAAAACATCTAGAGGGGCCTGTGATTTCACTGGATACGTGGTGTGACAGCCTCAGTAATAACTATCTGGTATATATGACTCGGATATAAAACTTGTGAAGAACATATAAAACCTAGAACCTGTAAAGGTGGAACCTCATTTTATATTTTAGTAATTGTACCCCTTATTATTCATGGGTCACTCTAGATTAGTGAGTCAAAAGCGAGGGGAGTTGTCAAAATATATAAACACTGTTGATCTCTCAATTAGATAGCGGATGTAGATGGAGTGTTTTGACAGGGAAACCGTCATGACTGACATCAGGAAAATTAGTCATAGTAGGTGTTAAACAATAGTAACCTCTGGTTGCTGAAAAACGGCCTGGGCTCTTTCTATCAGTAGGCAAAATGTACTCATTTTGCTATTAATGGTTAACTTTCTCAGTTCTCACCATAGGTCTCCTTCTCCGTCTCCCACAAAATAAAAATGAGCCCGCCGTGTGTACTCGGAATCGTCATCACCATCATCACTCACGGCACCAGTCCTCCTCCTGCGTGCGGCACTTCCAGAGACCGCCCATTAGCAGCCCCGTTGCTTTATTGGGGTGACGTGACGTCAAACGCTGTACCGCGCACTTTCTCTATACTTGTCCTGGAGGCGGGGTCACGTGGGTAACGTGAATCAATTCGCGTGCTTCACCGCATCGATGCAGAATCGTTTCATGCTGCATCACGATGCATCGCCAATATGATTATTTTCAACACCCCTGATACATACATATATATATATATATATATATATATATATATGATTTTTTTGGGGGGGTGAAATATCTATATATAGATATATACATATATATTTAAGAATACTTAGACCATATTCCCTTATGTGAAGGACATTGGAATGTGAAATATGAACAGTACAAACACAGTTAAACACTTTTTTTTAAATATGAATATTGCATAAATATGATTTTACATGTTTTTAGCTACTTAACTGCAGAAGGCTCAAATGCATTTATATATATGTCTATATATGTATTTATGTGTTTACAGTATATGTGTATATATGTCTGTAAATACATATATACACATATAAAACATAACTTATGTGAGAACTTACCTGATAAATTAATTTCTATGATATACCTTTAAAGTATATCCCTTCTTACCCTCTGACCCTTTAAAAGGAATCCGCTTGCATCACTTCCTTGCCTGATTATTGAAGCCTTACAGCTTTGCAGCTGAACGTATTTGCCTCTGTTCCAGGTCACCTTATTCTAGTTACTTGTTCCTGTTTCAACTATTACAAGTCACCTCAGAATTCAGTTCTGTGTAAGTACATTTCTAGCAGATATCATCTCATTCCTTACGGATCTCACCTGACGCTTCAGCTATCGGACCTATCTGTCAGTTCAGTTACCGCTGCTACAGCTGATCAGAGACGCTATTTCGGAAGACCGGAAGTGAGTCACACATACACTCTCAAACAGCAGCCGCTTTTAACGCTCACAGCGTTCTCCGGTAAAACGTACCTTTACCACTTTTTGTATTCCTCTCACTGGATTGTCAGCATCTTCTAAGGTAATTCATTTCTCCTTGTGCAAGCCTGTAATTGCTGTCCGCATTTGCCAAACATCATATACATGTTTTGAAGACCTTATACTGTGGGATTTTCACTAAGTTTGAATGACTGTATATATTTTATGAGTGTGTGTGTGAAGACCTTACAAAGGAATAAGACAACATCTTCGCTAAGATCTGATTATATATCTACATATAACCTAGTTGTTAAAGAACCAGTAGTTGAGACTACTCCAAACTGTCTAACTTGATCTACATCTCTGTAGGGAGTTCACTCCGAGTTCCATATTTGAACATTACCTTACAGTACTTAAATTTCCAATTCCACTGATATAATCAGTGAACTTTCCCATTAGGATTTATTATTGTTACTTATATCGTGTTATTGTTATTTTTATCCAAATATTGGATTGGATTTTTATCTTTTTAACATTATTTGTAAGGACACCGGTATCTTATCCAACATATGTATTTAGCTCAATAAATTTGTATTTTATATTTTTTATTATATATCTCTTATTTTATGTTCATATCCTCAAAAGCATTGAATGTGATACATTTAGTGATACAGATCACATTCTGCCATCCTACTATCCTGCTCCTCCTATAGGCCCCAATCCAATTTGTATGGCTTTTGTTTCCCAACGTGGGATGGATAGAGGTAAAATATCAGTGTTACCTGTATCTTTCCAATGAGGATCAATGGATTCAAATCCTATCTAGACGAGCTCTCCAACGGTTAACCCCTCTGGCGATATATGTTGCCTGGAGTTCCGTTCTGCTCCTCGTATTAGTTCCAATTATTCTGGTGTTACAAAAGGTTGCTGATGTGTGCACACATGTATTCAGGTGAATCCAGTCAGGTGATCTACGCGTTTCGGCGGGTTGCCTTTCTCAAGATACCTGACGTGGTTGGAATCCTCCCATTTATACCCTCATTGATTGACATTTCTTTTGATGTTTAACAGCTTTGTTCTAATATTAATAACTGTGTTTTATTTTCTTCGTTCGTTCCATCAAGTTAATATTCTTTTTTAACAGAGGAGACATATTAATGGCTTAGCTAGACCAATTTTATACAATATTTTTTAAAAAGCATAATGTATTAATACTCCAAATAAATACATAGATAAAGTGCTGACTTGTTTGGAAATTTTTATACAGTATTATAAACAACCTATTGCTAAAATAACTAAAAGTGTTTTTATGTTTTTACACTCTGTGGTATAGTGGTTTAGGAGTAAACTCATTTAGTTTAATATGTGAAATTAATAAATATTTTTTAATAATCTATAGTGCAATTATTTCAGAACATTTTTGTTTGTATTTTAAAATCATGAATTTTAAATAGTGAGGGGAAGTGATGATTCTTTTTAGCTTAAAAGATTTGTGTTCATAATCTATAAATAAGTTATACTTTTTGTTTTTATCTAAATAATTTGATTTAGGTCTAGTTCAGAATTGAGACCTTGGGGGCTCAGTGTTTTAAAGGTATAAATTAATTCTGCTTCTGATTTAAAGTGTCAGTAAACTTTAAAAATAATGTTATATAATTCTGCACATAGTGCAGAATTATATAACATTATATTAGCCAAACATTTATAAAACATAATATAAAACATAATATACCCTATATACCCTATTAAATTAGTGCTATGGCACAGTCGGGCCGGGCTGTGACTATACAGCTGGCCCAATGCGCTGAGTAAATATAACAGACCCGCTCAGCAGAGTACAGAGAGCGGGTCTGTAAAACAGCATTTTTTTTAAAAAAAATAATAGGGTATATTATGTTTTATAAATGTTTGGCTAATATAATATTATATAATTCTGCACTATGTGCAGAATTATATAACATTATTTTTAAGGTTTACTGTCCCTTTAAGGAGCTTTTTTTTCCAAATTTCCTCCTCTGGAGTCACAATACATTTTCTTGATTCCCCAATACTGGAATGCTGTTGTATCTTTGTAATGGTGTTCCTTAAAGTGCTTATAAAGGGCAGTGTTAGCTACACCATGTTCAATACTTAATAGATGTTCTCTAATACTTGTTCTAAGAAGTCTAGTTGTTTGACCTAAATACTGTAACTTGCATTTACATTGGACTAAATATATCACATTTTTGTCTGTACATCTGAAGACATTTTTAATGTCAAAATGTCTTCCAGTGTTAGTTGATGTAACCTGTTGTTTTTTTGTACTGTGTTTGCCAGATGTACAATTAATACAAGGAAAGAAGCCTCTTAGTATTTTGCCATCTAGGTCCTGATCTTGTGATTCCTTTTTATTTTGTCTCTTAAATTCACCGGGTGCCAATATGCTTTTTAGATTTTTTGCTTTCCTAAAGATTATCTCAGGTCTTTTGCTTACTCTCTGTACTAGAACCGGGTCTTTCTTTATTAGGTGCCAGTGTTTAGAAATAATGCGTCTAATGTGTGGGTGTTGTGTATTATAATTGGTTATAAATGGGATCTTTATTTCAGTGTCTTCATTTCTATGGTTCTTTCTATCTCGTGGTATCAGTAATGTTTTTCTGTCCAATTCTCTCACTGTTTGTCTAGAGTCTTGTATTCTTTTTCCATCATAGCCTCTCTCTAAGACTTTATTTGAGAGTCTCTCAGCTTGTGTGTCATAATCTTCAATTGTTGTTCAATTTCTTTTTAGTCTTAGAAACTGTCCTTTAGGTATATTATTTTTCCATCCTTTATGATGGCAACTTTGACTATGAATATAGTTGTTTGAGTCAACTTTTTTTTTAAATGTTTTAGTTGAAATGATGTTATTATCTATCTGGCTTCTATGTCAAGAAATGTAATCTTGGTTGTGTTGTATTGTATTCATGAGTAAAGGATAAACCTAATGTGTTTTTATTCAGATCTTCAAAAATTATCTCCAATAATTCCAAATCCCCTTCCATATTATAAACATATCGTCTATAAATCTTCTATAGAGCATGAGATTTGCACCCCAGGGAGATTTTCCTAGGATTTCTGCCTCAAAATAACCCATAAATAAGTTGGCATAACTGGGTGCAAATCTCCTGCCCATAGCTGTCCCTTTGATCTGTAGATAGAATTTTTCATTAAATGTGAATGAGTTGTTTTTGAGAATGAACTCTATACTATCTAAAATAAATATTTTCTGTGTATTTGACATTAAATCATCTTTTTCTAAATATATTTGAATTGCTTTAAGTCCCAGTGTATGATTTATCTTAGTGTATAATGTAAACACGTCACAGGTCACCAAGCAGAAGTTTTCCTGCCATTTTATAGTTTCTAGTGTGTTTAGAAAATGTGTAGTGTCTTTCAGGTATGCTGGTAGGTTAATTACATATTGTTGTAAATAGTGGTCAACGTATTGGGAGAGGTTAGAGGTTAGTGATTCAATCCCTGATATGATGGGTCTACCTGGTGGGTGTCTTGTATCCTTATGGATTTTTGGTAAGAAATAAAATATCAGAATCCTAGGGTTATCAATTAACAAGAATAGATGTTCAGGTTCATTAATTATGCCCACTTTTTTAGCATCATCTAATAATTTAACCAGTTTATACTGTTGTTTTTGTAATGGATTAAATTTAAATGTTATGTAAGTTGTCTTGTCATCTAGTAATCTATTGGCTTCATTTATATAATATTCTGTATCCATAACCTGCTATCTCTACATCCCACTCCTGCATCCAAGACTTCACACGTGCTGCTCCTCTCCTCTGGAACTCTCTACCCCGCTCCATCAGACTGTCTCCAACCTTGTATAGCTTCAGACGATCCTTGAAAACCCACCTATTCAGAGAGGCTTACCATCTCTCCTCCATCCCGCATCCGAACCAAGCTAATACATGTACATGAACTGCCTGACTCACTGCTGCAAATACAACCGATGTAACAAGCTACCCCAACCTTATGTCTCTGCACCCTAAACCTATAGACTGTGAGCTCTCCGGAGCAGGGCCCTCTTCCTCCTGTGCTAGATTTGTTTAGTCTTGTTATGTTTTGTATTGTATCACAAATCTTTGTCATTGTATACCCCTATCATTGTACCCAGCGCTACGGAATTTGGCGGCGCTATACAAATAAAAGATGATAATAATAATAATAACTACTATTCCTCCTCCCTTATCAGCTTATTTGATTGTTATAGTATCATCTCCTTTTAATTGTTGTAAAATTTTATTCTCTTCTCTTGTTAAATTCCAATTTAGTTTGCCAGTTACATCACATTTTTCTAGATCTTCTTTCACTAGTTTTTCAAAGGTTGTTATAAACGGACCTTTTTCTTGTGTGGGATAGAAAGTTGATTTTGGTTTGAAACCTGAAAGGATGAATTCATTTCCTTTATTTAAATTATTTTCTATTGGGTTTTTTATAAAATATTTTTTAATGGTTAATTTTCTCACAAATTGATTAATATTGATTAGGGTCTCAAATGTATTCATTCTACAAGATGGTGCGAATGTTAGTCCTTTACTCAGGATCTCTTGTTCTTTTTCATTTAGATTTCTTTTACTGATATTAAAAATACCTCCTGAATTAATTTTGACTATCTTGTCTTTGTTCTGGCTTTTTTGGTTCTTCCTCCTCCTGTGCCTCTGTTGGTCTTTTCCTTTTGGGGGTTTCTTACCAACCTCTCTGGACTTGGAACAACTCTTCTCTGGGTCTTACTTTTTTGGGGGAGTGCTGCTCTAAAAAATCCTTCCTAGTTTCATGAGTGGAATTGTATTCATTATCTTCTACTTCTCTCAGGGGTTCAAATCTATTATTGTGAGGAATTTCCCACTCTCTATTGTTATTTGCGCTTTCATATGTGTTGTTACCATAATTGGATGTGCTGGGGTATGTTTGTCTTCTCCAATTTTGGTGGTCAAAATTTCTGTCCTTGTTATAGTCTCTATATGTGAATCTCTCTGATCTCCCATTGTATTCTGCAGGGGTTCTATAATTTTTATATTGACTAGACTGTCTATATCCTCCTTGATATTCATCTCTCCTATTGTATCTAGTTCTGTCATTCGCTCTCCAATTATAGTTTGGATGCATATTGATTTGTGTTATATGTCTCATAATTATTCTTTCTATAATCTATTATCATTGAGTCAGAAGTTTGTCTATTTATTCTATAACTGGAGTGATCATCCTCAGACCGTGTGTCATTTCTAATTGTTTTCTTTTCTCTCCCAAATATATGATTTATTGGGTTGCGTGAGTTAGATTTTGTATTAGATCCTTTTAATGTTTTTTCATTAGTGTTAACTTCTTCCACTTTTTTTGATTTTTCCAATAGACCATAATCTTCTTGATCCCTATCATATTTCTTCCATTTAATCATGCTAATCATCTCTTTAAACTTCATTAAATTGTTTCCTATTTCTTTTTGTTGGAAAATACATTCTACATCATTCTCATATGGTTTTAATATTTCTCTGTGTGTATCA
>NC_069501.1:538702040-538719540 GCF_027579735.1 Bombina bombina | reverse complement strand
AGGTCTTGTTTGTTGGAGAAGGTTCCCCTCTTTTAGAATATCCGTCACATAGTATCTCGTTTGGAGGTATGCAAAATTATGTGCATTTGGTATATTATACTGTGTCAGTAGTGCCCTAAAACTCTTGATTGAGTTATCTGAATCATCCAATATATTTTGAATATTTCGGAGCCCTTTTTTGTGCCATATTTGGAAGGGTTGTGTCGTGATACCAGGAATAAAGTTAGGGTTTCCCTTAAGTGGTAGGTATTTAGTATAAGTTTGTGGAATCTTAAGCCACTTACAAAGTGACCTCCAAGCTTTTAAAGGACCTGTAATAGGAAGTACTTCACCTATGTGTCTTTGGATTTGCTGCAGAGTTAAATGAGGTAGTACTGCGAGGTAGTACTGCTAGCGAATAAGGTTTAATCAGTTCTTCTTCCAAAGTTTTGAAAGTGAAGTGATTTTGTTGACTTAGCCAGTCTAATATAAATTTTGAAAGGGCAGCCCAGTTATAAAATAAAAGATTTGGGAGGCCAAAGCCTCCATGTGACACCGAACTCGAAAGCTTTTGGTGGTTTATCCGGTGTTTCTTTCCTGCCCAGATAAATTCTAAGATTTTAGAATTAAGCACTTTTAGGTCTTTTCTTAATAGAATTGGCAACATTTGGAAGACATACAACAATTTTGGTAAGGTTATCATTTTAACTAAGTTTACTCTTCCAGATAGTGAAAGGGGTAAACCTTTCCAGCCATTCAACTGATCTGTTATTTTCTTAATCAGGGAGGTATAATTAAGGGTGTACCAGGCGTTAGGGTTAAGTGATAACTTAATTCCTAAATATTTAAATTCTTTTGAGACTATCTTAAAATCATAACCAAGGATATCGTCAGAGGCTTCCATAGTTAACCAGATCAGTTCTGATTTGTCCTGGTTGATATGGTATCCTGAGATACTGCCCTATATTTCAATCAGTGCCATTATCCGAGGTAGATTAGAGTATGGGTCTGAGATGAATAAAATCATATCATCTGCATACAGCGATAAATGCATGGTGGAGGTTCCAATCTTTAAGCCTGCCGTTTCCTTTCTTATGGCCTGAACAAGAGGTTCTATTGCGATGTCAAATAATAGAGGGGAGAGTGGGCAGCCCTGTCTAGTGTTTTTATGTAGGGGGAATGTCGGGGCAATTCCACCGTTTACAAAGACAGCTGCTATTGGGTCTCTATAAATGTTTTGGATAGCTTGAGGGATATTACCGGCAAAGCCGAAGTGTTCTAACGTAGAGAAAAGGTAGCTCCATACTACTTTATCAAAGGCTTTTTCATCATCCAAAGCTAACATGCAGGCTTTGGTCAGCCTTGATAACTGGGGGTCGTTTCTATGCTTCCAAAAATAAGACAGAATTAATTGAACGTTTCTGATGTTTTTAACCGAGGACCTACCCTGTACAAAACCCGTTTGATCTTCATGAATAATTGATGGTAATACCAGTCCTATCCTAGTTGCTAAAATCTTGGTTAGTAGCTTATAGTCTGTGTTGAGTAGTGAAATTGAGTGGTGTGATGCTGGCTGTAATGGATCTCTCCCTGGTTTTAGAATAATACTGATATGGGCTTCAGTGAATCTTTGACTGGGATAGGTTTGTCCTGAAACAATACTGTTGTATAAGTTAGTTAGGGTTCCAGATATCTCAGGTTTCAATAGCTTATAGAACCCCGCAGGCATACCATCTGGACCCGGAGTTTTACCAAGGGGGGTATTTTGTATGGTCTTAAGCACTTTGTCTATTCCTATTGGGGCATTGAGCATATTTATTTGGTCTTCTGAAAGTCTAGGCAGTTTTAAGTTTCCTAGGAATCTATTGATCTGATCTTTTTAGGGGTTATGAGGGCTATACAGGTTGGCATAATAGTCAGTGAATACTCTTTGAATATCTTCAGGTTTAGAGACATTGGGGCCTATTTATCAAGCTCCAAATGGAGCTTGAGGCCCCGTATTTCTGGTGAGCCTGCAGGCTCTCCAGAAACAGCAGGTACGAAGCAGCGGTATAAAGACCGCTGCTCCATAACCCTGTCTGCCTGCTCTGATGAGGCGGACAGGAATCGCCACAATTCAACCTGATCGAGTACAATCGGGTTGATTGACACCTCTGCAGGGGGCGGCGTTGCACCAGCAGCTCTTGTGAGCTGCTGGTGTAATGCTGAATACGGAGAGCGTATTGCTCTCCGCATTCAGCGATGTCTGTCGGACCTGATCCGCACTGTCGGATCAGGTCCGACAGACATTTGATCATTCGGCCTCTATGTTTCCATTATTTTTAATTGCAGGTATTATATTCGGTGGTCTGACCAATATAGTTTAGATTGCAAGGGAGCGACCAGTTTTGTTGCCAAATCTATAGAATCTTGCCTGCATTTTGTTTGTAGCTTTTAAGGTTTTTTTGTAATAAGAGATTATCCCTAGCAGATTTGACCTGTTTATAATAGTCCGTATTTTTTTCCATTGGAGTTTTAAGGTATCTATTTTGTGCATTTATCAGTTGTTTAAATATTAGTTCCTCTTGTGCTGCAGTCTTCTTCCGCACTCCAGCAGCATAATTTGTGATAACTCCCCTCAGGACTGCTTTAGCAGTCTCCCAGAAGAGCAAGGGATTTTGAAGGTGTTGGGAATTCAGAGGGAAATATTCATGCCATTCCCCTTTCATATAATTAAGGAGGTTAGGATCTTTATACATATAAGTTGGGAAGCACCATCTATTTTCTCTATAAGGGTCTTTTTTAATGGTTAAAGTTAACTTTACTGGAGCATGGTCAGAAAACTACATCATTTTTAATGTTCATGATTTGAGTACTTAGTGTTTTGGATACCAAAAAATAATCAATACGGGATAAAGTGTTTTTAGAAGGGGCAATACAAGTATAATCCCTGACCTCAGGGTTTTTTACCCTCCATATATCTATCAATTCAAGTCCTTTTTTAAATTTAGTTAAGGTCCTGGTGTCTTTTTTAGTATAAGTCGCCAGTCAGAGTATAAGTGGTGTAAATGCAGGGTTTCTGTATCTATCTAGCGGCACATGTGATGGAATAGTATAGTCACCCCCCACTATCAGTGGAAGGTGAGCAGATTTTAATAGATGTTGATGCATTTTGGACCAAAAGGTGTCTTTATTGTTAAGTGGACCATAAACTCCAGCTAATGCTATTCAGATTTCTCCAAATTCTATGTGTAATAGCACAAACCTGCCCTCGGGATCCAAATCAGTGTGTAGAACTTTGTATGATAGACCCTTCCGAAATAGTAAAGCTACTCCCCTGGCTCTGCTTTCTGAGTATGAAGTGCTAATAACTTCCTGGACCCAGCCTTGTTTTAGCTTAAGATGTTCCTCTGTATTAAGGTGTGTTTCTGTTAAAATGGCTATGTCTGTTCCCTGGCTTTTTAGTGATCTTAGTATGTTTTTTTCTTTTAATTGGGGATATAATTCCACGTAACCAGGTTTACCTTGGCATTAGCCATTATAGATACAGAGGAGCAAGTTGTATAAAAGTAACCTTATATAAATAAAATCAATGTGAACATAGCGTGTTGGGTAAGAAACTTGCGGTTTGATCTGGGTGTAAGATACCTGGGCTGGACTATTACTCTCCTTGCTTTGTTGCCTCCTTCGTTGTGGTAAATGCAGTATATAAGGATTATGGAGTGATAGAAACTTTCTGGATTCACAACTACAAATAAACATATTGTACATAATCAGAATTATACCGTAAATCAATAACCAACAGTTAACTCAAAAACACTAAAACTTTAAACTTTTCATTTGACACTTTATGTCCTTTTGAATCATACCTGCCCCCCCCCCCCCACTCTATAAGAGATTTTTTAAAAGGATATGTCATCAGCCTTCACCATATTTTCACGTCCACCCTCTGCCGGGTGTTAGAAGAAAAACAAATACAATTTACGGTCTGTTAGGTTACATATTCTATTCAATGCTGATTCAAGGCCTTCTGCTGGTGCTATTTGATTTTCCTGATGGTTGTTTACTCTAGGGTCGCCACTCTCTGACTGTAAAAAGAGTTGTAGCTGTTTCGGCATGTCAAAAAACTTTGGTCCAGTAGCTGTCTGTAGTCGCAGTTTGGCTGGGAATAGTAGTGCTACTGTTCTCCCTTTGTCCAACAGCTGCTTGCAGTATGGTGAGAATTCACGTCTCCTTCTAGTAACTTCTGAGGAATAGTCCTGGAATATCAGAACCTTCTTTCCTTCATATGTGGGGGGTCCAGACTTTCGGTAGGCCCTGAGCAGTTCAACTTTATCTTTAAAGTTCAAATATTTGATCAATACATGTCTGAGCGTCTTATTGGTGGACTGTCCTGACCTAGGTTGTCCGACTCTGTGTGCTCGTTCTGCAATACAAGGAATGTTTGCATCTGTCACTTGAAGAATTTATGGAAGCACTGTTTTTGCGAAGTGAAGCAGGGTTGAACTTTGCACTGCCTCAGGGAGTCCCACAACGCGCAGGTTGTTTCTGCGAAACCTATTTTCAAGGTTGTCAAGTCGTGCTTTAAGTCCTGTGTTTTGATGTTGCAATTGTGTTACTGTTGTAGATACTTCGCAGTGACGATCTTCATGTTCTGAAACACGGTGCTCAACATGGGTTAGCCTTCTGGAAAATTGTTTGAATTCAGTTGACAGAGATTCAACTCCCATCTGTAGCTGTTATATTTTCGGAAGAAATAAAGCCGATATTTGAGCCACTATTGGGTGTGGATCTTGGGCTGTGGTTCCTTCTTCTGAAGAGCTTGGTGTTCCCGGCATTAGGTGGACATCCACCTGATGTCGTGCTCTGCGGTCAGTGTGTTTGTTCTTCGAGGCCATTTTGTCTGTAGCTTTATGAAATCTGTTATAGTATTTCTGCATGCACTAAGTAGGACCAGAGAATTATCTCAGAGGATTGTGTTCAGGATTTGCTTTATCTTTTGTACCGATTTCTCTAGAGCAAGTTATGACAGACAGTAAAGTAGGACCCAGCAAGCAAGTGCAATGAATGGTAATTACGTAGATATATTGCGAATTAATGTAAAAGCATGTAGAACGTTGACAACAGCTATTGAGGGGGGGAAGTGTCCAGTCTTAGATCATGTTAGTATTATTAGGAATCAAAGGAGCTGCACAGCACATAGTTTGGTGTATAACCTTTAGAAGGAGGAGTAGGTTTTGCATGGGCAATAAAGGGTAGTTTATGATTAATTCCTCCCTTCCCGTCTTGTATTTCCACACTAGATGGCAGCACAGGAACAGCTCCACAACTCCCAATGGAGAAAGCTGAGAACCTTCAATTTAACTAATCTAGTTCTGCAGTATATTCAAAGTAAAGTATGTTCAGTTGTGTAGAATATAAGTTTAGGCAGTCCACAGCAAAACAGAAACAATCACACAAATATGTGAGGGGATAATATACTGGAGGTGCTCTTTTTCCCTTTTTGTATTGTTATATTTATTTCCCTGAAAGTTTAGCCGGTATTTTCACACTCAAAGGCTATATGGTGCATTAAGGGTTATGCTTAGTGTATATGCGTAGCGTCTACGGTATATTTAATGGCAGTTTAACGCTGTAAGATAGTCTGTGATTCATTGATTCAGTTATTATCCTTTCTCTCCCTCTGTCATACGATACCAGACCAGATGCTTGTTCTCCCTTTAGAGCCACACAGAGAGTCACTTTTTGGTCTGCTGTATCTAAGAGCTGAGGAACGCCTGTGACATCTGTTCAGGCCGTTGCAGTCGCCATACAGTTCTCCGACCAGATCCAAGATGGCGCCAACGCGCCCACCCTCTATCCCTGTGACTTCGGTAGTAGGCAGTTGTAAAAGCCTGCATGCTGGTTTGCCGGCGATAAAACACTGCCCAGAGGTCTCCTAAGCAGTTGTCCGCCAAGGCTTGTGTGTGGGAGCGGTAGAAATGCTGTTTAAAGCAGATACTATGGAATGGTAACACGGAGCTCACATAGCCTGCTACATCTTCCAAGTTCCTCCCACCGGAAGTCTTAAGTTTTCTAAATCTTGTGATAAATCTTTCTAGAAAAAGGCTTGCAGGCCTGAATCATCGTGTTAATCACAGAGTCAGAGAATCCTCTATGACGGAGAAATAAGCATTCAATTTCCATGCCATCAAGTTTAGAGACTTTAGATCTGTATGGACAGAAGGTCTTGAGACAGAAGGTCTGGCCTTAGAGGAAGAGGCCACTGCGGGCAACTGGACATTCTGATCAGATCAGCATACCAAATCCTGTGAGGCCACGCTGGGGCTATCAGGATTACATGTAATAGTTTCATTTTTATTTTGGAAATCACTCTGTGAAGCAGGACCAGAGGGGGTAATATATAAGCAGGCTGATAAAACCAGGGAACTGCTAGAGCGTCCAATACCTCTGTTTGAGGATCCCTTGACCTCACAAGGTACCTGGGAAGCTTGTTGTTTAAACAAGAAAGCATCAGAATTTACAGTAGGCCCCATAGTTGTACAATCAGATAGAAAACATCTTGATGGAGAGACCACTCTCCTGGATGTAGGGACTGATGACTGAGTTAATCTGCCTTCCAGTTGTCTACACCTGGGATGTGAATCGCAGAGGTGAGGCAGGAATTGGTTCCTGCACAAGAAAGGATTTGAGATGCCTCTATTATGGCTAGGGAACTTCTAATTCCCCCTTGATGATTGACATAGTCCATTGTCGTAACATTGTCTGTCTGAAAACGGAAATTAGATTCCTTCTTCAATAGAAGCCAAGCTTGAAGGTCTTTGAAGAGAGCACAGAGTTCCAAAATATTGTTTGGTAACCTCGCCTTCCAAGGATTCCAAACTCTTTGTGTTGTCAGAGACCCCCAAACAGCTCCCCAACCTCTAAGACTTGCATCTGTGGAGATCACAGACCAGGTAGGATGAGCAAAGAAAGCCCCCTGAAGAATAGACTGGTGATTTAGCCACCAAGTCAGAGATAGGTATGTGTAGGGATCTAAGAATATCTGTTGTGATATTTGAGAATAATCCTTGCACCATTGGCACAGCACACAACGCTGAAGAGGTCTCATTTGAAAACGAGCAAAAGGGATCACGTCCGATGCTGCAAACATGAGGCCTAGTACTTTCATACACATTGCCACTGAAGGGAATGAGAGAGACTGAAGGTTTAGACAAGCTGAAACCAATTTAATTAATTTATTTTCTGTTAAGGAGTCATGGACACTGAATCTATCTGGAAAACTAAAATAGGTGACCTTAGTTTGAGGAATCAAGGAACTGTTTGGTAAATTGATCCTCCAACCATCAGGCCCATTTATCAAGCTCCGTATGGAGCTTGAAGGGCCGTGTTTCTGGCGAGTCTTTAGACTCGCCAGAAACACAACTTATGAAGCAGCGGTCTTCCACGGATTCATCCTTACTTGTGGGATATTCTCCTCCCCTACAGGAAGTGGCAAAGAGAGCACCCACAGCAGAGCTGCCTATATAGCTCCCCCCTTAGCTCCACCCCCCAGTCATTTGACCGAAGGCTAGGAAGAAAAAGGAGAAACCATAGGGTGCAGTGGTGACTGAAAGTTTAAAAATAAAAATATATATGCCTGTCTTAAAAAACAGGGCGGGCCGTGGACTCGATACATCACAAGAGAAAGAAATTTATCAGGTAAGCATAAATTATGTTTTCTCTTGTAAGATGTATCGAGTACATGGATTCATCCTTACTTGTGGGATACCAATACCAAAGCTTTAGGAAACGGATGACGGGAGGGACAAGACAGGGACCTTAAACGGAAGGCACCACTGCTTGTAGAACCTTTCTCCCAAAAAAAGCCTCCGAAGAAGCAAAAGTATCGAATTTGTAAAATTTGGAAAAAGTATGAAGGGAAGACAAAGTCGCCGCCTTACAAATCTGTTCAACAGAAGCCTTATTTTTAAAAGCCCATGTGGAAGTCACAGCTCTAGTAGAATGAGCAGTAATCCTTTCAGGAGGCTGCCGTCCAGCAGTCTCATAGGCCAAACGGATGATGCTTTTCAGCCAAAAGGAAAGAGAAGTAGCCGTAGCCCTTTGACCTCTCCATTTACCAAAAAAAAACAGCAAACAAAGAAGATGTTTGATGGAAATCTTTAGTTGCTTGTAAGTAGAATTTTAAAGCACGAACCACATCAAGATTGTGTAACAAATGTTCCTTCTTAGATGAAGGATTAGGACACAAAGAAGGAACCACAATCTCTTGATTGATATTCTTATTAGAAACAACCTTAGGAAGAAACCCAGGTTTGGTAAGTAAAACCACCTTATCTGCATGGAAAACAAGGTAAGGGGAATCACATTGTAAAGCAGATAGCTCAGAAACTCTTTGAGCCGAAGAGATAGCTACTAAAAACAAAACTTTCCAAGATAGAAGCTTAATATCTATGGAATGCATAGGTTCAAACGGAACCCCTTGAAGAACTTTAAGAACTAAGTATAGGCTCCATGGCGGAGCAACAGGTTTAAATACAGGCTTGATTCTGACCAAAGCCTGACTAAATGCTTTAACATCTGGGACATCTGCCAGACGTTTGTGAAGTAGAATAGACAAAGCAGATATTTGACCTTTAAGAGAACTAGCAGATAACCCCTTCTCCAAACCTTCTTGGAGAAAAGACAATATTCTAGGAATCCTAATCTTACTACATGAGTAACCTTTGGATTCACACCAATAAAGATATTTGCGCCAAATCTTATGATAAATCTTCCTGGTGACAGGCTTTCCAGCCTGAATCAGGGTATCAATGACCGATTCAGAGAAACCACGCTTTGATAAAATCATGGGCTCAATCTCCAAGCAGTCAGACGCAGAGAAATTAGATTTGGATGCATGAACGGGCCTTGAATTATAAGATCCCGCCTCATTGGCAGAGTCCACGGTGGAACCGAGGACATGTCCACTAGGTCTGCATACCAAGTCCTGCGTGGCCACGCAGGAGCTATCAGAATTACCAAAGCTCTCTCCTGCTTGATTCTGGCAACCAGACGTGGGAGGAGAGGAAACAGTGGAAATACATAAGCCAGATTGAAGGACCAAGGCGCTGCTAGAGCATCTATCAGTACCGCCTTGGGATCCCGGGACCTGGACCCGTAACAAGGAAGTTTGGCATTCTGACGAGATGCCATCAGATCCAATTCTGGTGTGCTCCATAGCTGAATCAGCTGGGCGAATACCTCCGGATGGAGTTCCCACTCCCCGGATGAAGAGTCTGACGACTTAGAAAATGCGCCTCCCAGTTCTCTACTGCTGGGATGTGGATTGCTAAGAGATGGCAAGAGTGATCCTCTGCCCACCGGATTATCTTGGTTACCTCCATCATCGCTAGAGAACTCCTTGTTCCTCCCTGATGATTGATATAAGCTACAGTTGTGATGTTGTCCGACTGAAACCTGATGAATTTGGCCGCAGCAAGCTGAGGCCACGCCTGAAGCGCATTGAAAATTGCTCTCAGTTCTAAAATGTTTATCGGGAGGAGAGCTTCCTCCCGAGACCATAAGCCCTGTGCTTTCAGGGAGTTCCAGACTGCAGCCTAGCAGGCTGGCATCTGTCGTTACAATGAGCCACTCTGGCCTGTGGAAGCACATTCCCTGAGACAGGTGGTCCTGAGACAACCACCAGAGAAGAGAATCTCTGGTCTCCTGGTCCAGATGCAGTTGAGGAGATAAGTCTGCATAATCCCCATTCCACTGTTTGAGCATGCATAGTTGCAGTGGTCTGAGGTGTAGACGGGCAAAAGGAACTATGTCCATTGCCTCTACCATAAGTCCGGTTACCTCCATACACTGAGCCACTGATGGCCGAGGAATGGAATGAAGAGCTCGGCAAGTGGATAAGAGTTTTAACTTTCTGACCTCCGTCAGAAATATTTTCATTTCTACCGAGTCTATCAGAGTCCCTAGGAAGGAAACTCTTGTAAGAGGGAAGAGAGAACTCTTTTTTATGTTCACCTTCCACCCGTGAGATTTCAGAAAAGCCAACACGATGTCTGTGTGAGACTTGGCTAGCTGGAAAGTCGACGCCTGAATTAAGATGTCGTCTAGATAAGGTGCCACTGCTATGCCCCGTGGTCGTAGAACCACCAGAAGGGACCCTAGCACTTTTGTGAAAATTCTGGGATCCGTGGCCAACCCGAAAGGAAGGGCCACAAACTGGTAATGCCTGTTTAGAAAGGCGAATCTGAGGAATTGATGATGATCTCTGTGAATAGGGATGTGTAGATACGCATCCTTTAAGTCCACGGTAGTCATATATTGACCCTCCTGGATCAGAGGTAGAAAAGTCTGAATAGTCTCCATCTTGAATGATGGAACCTTGAGGAACTTGTTTAGAATTTTGAGATCCAAGATTGGTCTGAAAGTTCCCTCTTTCTTGGGAACCACAAACAGGTTTGAATAAAACCCTAGCCCCTGTTCCTCCTTTGGGACTGGGTGAATCACCCCCATGGTATGTAGGTCTTCTACACATCGTAAGAACGCCTCTCTCTTTGTCTGGTTTACAGACAATCGAGAAATGTGAAATCTCCCCCTTGGAAGGGAGCCCGTGAATTCCAGAACATATCCCTGGGACACAATTTCTAAAGCCCAGGGATCCTGAACATCTCTCGCCCAAGCCTGAGCGAAGAGAGAGAGTCTGCCCCCTACTAGATCCGGTCCCGTATCGGGGGCTACCCCTTGATGCTGTCTTAGAGGCAGCTGCAGGCTTCTTGGCCTGTTTACCCTTGTTCCAAGTCTGGTTAGGACTCCAGACTGACTTGGATTGGGCAAAATTCCCCTCTTGCTTTGTAGGAGGAAGCTGAAGCGGGACCACTCTTAAAGTTCGGAAAGGAATGAAAATTATTTTGTTTGGCCCTCATCTTATTTGATCTATCCTGAGGGAGGGCATGACCTTTCCCTCCAGTGATGTCTGAAATAATCTCCTTCAGTTCAGGCCCGAATAGGGTCTTACCTTTGAAAGGAATGTTCAAAAGTTTAGATTTAGATGACGCATCAGCAGACCAGGACTTAAGCCATAATGCCCTGCGTGCTAAAATGGCAAAACCTGAATTCTTTGCCGCTAATTTAGCCAGTTGAAAAGCGGCATCTGTAATAAAAGAATTAGCCAACTTAAGTGCCTTAATTCTGTCCATAATTTCCTCTAATGGAGTCTCCATTTGAAGAGCCTCTTCTAGAGCCTCAAACCAGAAAGCAGCTGCAGTCATTACAGGAACAATGCACGCAATAGTTTGGAGAGAAAAACCTTGATGAACAAAAATTTTCTTCAGGAGACCCTCTAATTTTTTATCCATAGGATCTTTGAAAGCACAACTGTCCTTGATAGGTATAGCTGTATGCTTAGACAGAGTAGAAATAGCTCCCTCCACCTTAGGAACTGTCTGCCATGAATCCCTTATGGTATCAGATATGGGAAACATTTTCTTTAAAACAGGAGGGGGAGTGAACGGAATACCTGGTCTATCCCACTCCTTAGCAATAATATTCACAATCCTCTTAGGGACTGGAAAAACATCAGTGTAAACAGGAACCTCTAAGTATCTATCCATTTTACACAATTTCTCTGGGACCACTATAGGGTCACAATCATCTAGAGTTGCTAATACCTCCCTAAGCAATAAGCGGAGGTGTTCAAGCTTAAATTTAAAGGCCGTCATATCAGAATTTGTCTGAGGAAGCGTCTTTCCTGAATCACAAATTTCTCCCTCAGATAACAAATCCCTCGCCCCTTCAGAGCATTGTGAGGGCATATCAGAAACGGCTACTAAAGCGTGAGACGGCTCAGCATTTTTCCTTAACCCAGAGCTGTCCCACTTTCCTTGTAAACCAGGCA
Organism: Bombina bombina; assembly: GCF_027579735.1. Taxonomy (NCBI): domain Eukaryota; kingdom Metazoa; phylum Chordata; class Amphibia; order Anura; family Bombinatoridae; genus Bombina; species Bombina bombina. The sequence continues at coordinate 538,707,689 of NC_069501.1, read as the reverse complement.
GTTTGGATAAAACCTCAGCAAGGGTTGTATTCATAACTGTGGCCATGTCTTGTAAAGTAAATGAATGTGACGCACTAGAGGTACTTGGCGTCACTTGTGCGGGAGTTACTGGTTGTGACACTTGGGGAGAGCTAGATGGCGAACCCTCATTTACTTCTGACTGAGAATCATCTATTGCTCTATTTTTAAATGCTAATATATGTTCTTTATAATTTATAGACATATCAGTACATTTGGGACACATTCTAAGAGGGGGTTCCACAATGGCTTCCAAACATATTGAACAAGGATTTTCCTTGGTATCAGACATGTTAAACAGGCTAGTAATGTAACAAACAAGCTTGGAAAACACTGTAATAACACTTAAAAATAAAACGGTACTGTGCCTTTAAGAGAAAAAAGGCTGCACAAGTTCTGCAAAACAGTGTAAAAAAGCAGTAAACTTAATGAAATTTTTACAGTAGTATCTTACACCCTTAGTAACTTTGCACAACTGTGCAAATAAACAATTAACCCCTTAATGGCAAAGCCGGATTGAAAAAACGTCAAAACCGGTAAAAAAGACTCTCAGCACCTTGCCACAGCTCTGCTGTGGCGCCTACCTGCCCTTCAGAACGATTTGTGGGGAAAAAAAACTCCTTTACAGCCCTCAAACACAGCAGGAACCTCTAGAAAAGCAGTTTGATGACTCTTAAGGAAAAGAAACTGCGCAACTGATGCGCGAAAATAGGCCCCTCCCACCTCACTCAATGTTTTGAGGCCTATTAGAAAAACACCTGAGTGTCTCTAAATTAACCATGTGGGTTAAAAACCCTAACACACAGTGTCACCAGTAACAAATGAGCCCTTCAAGCAAGCTGAAATTCCTATCCAAGTGTCTGAATACAGCTTACCCTTTCCCCATGGGGATATTGCCAGCCTTTTCTAGAATAAACACAGTCTGTCTAGAAAAACATAGACTGAACATACCTCATATGCAGCTTAGCATGCAAACCGTACCCCCAACCGAAGTTTTCCTGTACTCTTCAGCCCTTGTGAGAACAGCAGTGGATCTTAGTTACAAAGTGCTAAGATCATAATCCTCCTTGCAGAAATCTTCATCTCTTTTTCTGCCAAAGAGTAAATAGTACACACCGGCACCATTTAAAATAACAAACTTTTGCTTGAGAAATAAAAAAACTAACATTTTTGTCACCACACTCGCTCTGCACTTCCTAGTTACTTAGAGTAGGCAAAGAGAATGACTGGGGGGTGGAGCTAAGGGGGGAGCTACATAGACAGCTCTGCTGTGGGTGCTCTCTTTGCCACTTCCTGTAGGGGAGGAGAATATCCCACAAGTAAGGATGAATCCGTGGACTCGATACATCTTACAAGAGAAATATCATTTACAATAATATAAATCAGTTGTTCATTACAAATCCTTATAAATGCAGAGTATACTAACAAGTATATGCTTGAAATAGTAATATACCATTTACATACCACTCCAACAATTTTGACAAGTCTCTGTAATCAGGTGAAGGCTGAATCTGAATGTGACCTCTCAATCTTGATTAGGGGGCTTTATATATGTTTATTACAGCCGACAAAAGACTATCGGCTAGATTACGAGTTTTGGGGTAAGCTGAAAAAGCAGCGTTAACAGGTCCTAATGCTGCTTTTTCACTACCGCTGCTATTACGAGTCTTGCAGGTTTAGGGGCCCCGCACACTTTTTTGGCCTTACCGCAAACTGACTTACGTAAACTTCGTAAACCCTTTTTTCAATGGGACTTGCATAACGCCGGTATTATGAGTCTGTCCTGGGAGGCCAAAAAGTGAGCGGTACACCCTCTACCTCCAAGATCTGTAAAGCATTCTAAAGTCAGTAGTTATGAGTTCTACACTACAACGCCGTAGCATAAAACTGATAACTAAACTGTTAAAAAAGTACACTAACACCCATAAACTACCTATTAACCCCTAAACTGAGGCCTTCCCGCATTGCAAACACTATAATAAAATTATTGACCCCTAATCTGCCGCTCCGCACATCGCTGCCACTATAATAAACATATTAACCCCTAAACCACCACACTCCTGCCTCGCAAACACTAGTTAAATATTATTAACCCCTAATCTGCCACCCCCAACGTCACTGCCACTATATTAAATTTATTAACCCCTAAACCTAAGTCTAACCCTAACACCCCCTAACTTAAATATAATTAAAATAAATCTAAATAAAATTACTATCATTAACTACATTATTCCTATTTAAAACTAAATACTTACCTATAAAATAAACCCTAAGCTAGCTACAATATAACTAATAGTTACATTGTATCTAGCTTAGGGTTTATTTTTATTTTACAGGCAAGTTTGTATTTATTTTAACTAGGTAGAATAGTTACTAAATAGTTATTAACTTTTTAATAACTAGCTAGCTAAAATAAATACAAATTTACCTGTAAAATAAAACCTAACCTAATTTACAATAACACCTAACACTACACTACAATTAAATAAATTACATAAATTAAATACAATTAAATAAAATTAGCTAAATTACAAAAAAAAAACAACACACTAAATTACAGAAAATAAAAACAAATTACAGATCTTTAAACTAATTACACCAAATCTAATAGCCCTATCAAAATAAAAAAGCTCCCCCAAAATAAAATAAAAACCCTAGCCTAAACTAAACTACCAATAGCCCTTAAAAGGGCCTTTTGCGGGGCATTGCCCCAAAGAAATCAGCTCTTTTACCTAAAAAAAAAATACAAACAACCCCCCAACAGTAAAAACCTAAGCTCCCCATTGCCCTGAAAAGGGCATTTGGATGGGCATTGCCCTTAAAAGGGAATTTAGCTCTATTGCAGGCCCAAAGCCCAAACCTAAAAAATAAACCCACCCAATACACCCTTAAAAAAATCCTAACACTAACCCCCAAAGATTCAGTTACCGGGAGAAGTCTTCATCCAAGTGGCAAGATGTCCTCAACAAAGCCGGCAGAAGTGGTCCTCTAGACAGGTAGAAGTCTTCATCCAGACGGCATCTTCTATTATCATCCTTCCGGCGCAGCTCCATCTTCAAGACATCCGACGTGGAGCATCCTCTTCAAATGACGGCGTCTTCGTAATGAATATCTCTTTAAGTGACGTCATCCAAGATGGTATCCCTTAGATTCCGATTGGCTGATAGAATTCTATCAGCCAATCGGAATTAAGGTAGAAAAAATCCTATTGGCTGATGCAATCAGCCAATAGGATTGAACTTCAATCCTATTGGCTGATTCAATCATCCAAATGGATTGAGCTTGCATTCTATTGGCCGATTGGAACAGCCAATAGAATGCCAGCTCAATCCTATTGGCTGATTGTATCAGCCAATAGGATTTTTTCTACCTTAATTCCGATTGGCTGATAGAATTCTATCAGCCAATCAGAATCTAAGGGATGCCATATTGGATGGTGTCACTTAACCCCTTAAGGACCAGCAACGTACCCTGTATGTCACTGGCCTTTTTTTGGGACTTGATTGTTTTATAGTGTGGTCTTGCCACCAGCGTTGAGACTGCTCTATTCCACAAAGCCTGCTGGAGGGAGGGTATTAATAGTGTCTTCTTGCTAGACTTGTGCTATTAAGTCCTGAAAAAACCCTTAACGACCAGTGACATACAGGGTACATTGTGGTCATTAAGGGGTTAAAGAGATATTCATTACGAAGAAGCCGTCGCTTGAAGAGGATGCTCCGCGTCGGATGTCTTGAAGATGGAGCCGCTCCGCGCCGGATGGATGAAGATAGAATATGCCATCTGGATGAAGACTTCTGCCCGTCTGGAGGACCACTTCTGCCGGCTTCGTTGAGGACATCTTGCCACTTGGATGAAGACTTCTCCCGGTAAGTGAATCTTCGGGGGTTAGTGTTAGGATTTTTTTAAGGGTGTATTGGGTGGGTTTATTTTTTAGGTTCGGGCTTTGGGCCTGCAATAGAGCTAAATGCCCTTTTAAGGGCAATGCCCATCCAAATGCCCTTTTCAGGGCAATGGAGAGCTTAGTTTTTTTTAGTTAGTATTTTATTTGGGGGTTGGTTGTGTGGGTGGTGGGTTTTACTGTTGGGGGGGTATTTGTTTTTTGTTTTACAGGAAAAAGAGCTGATTTTTTTGGGGCAATGCCCTGCAAAAGGCCATTTTAAGGGCTATTGGTAGTTTAGTTTAGGCTAGGGTTTTTTTTATTATGAGGGGGCTTTTTTATTTTTATAGGGCTCTTAGATTAGGTGTAATTAGTTTAAAGATCTGTAATTTGTTTTTTATTTTCTGTAATTTAGTGGGGGGGGGTTTGTGATTTAGCTAATTTAATTTATTTAATTGTATTTTATGTAATTTATTTAGTTTATGTAGTGTAGTGTTAGGTGTTAGTGTAACTTAGGTTAGGTTTTATTTTACAGGTAAATTTGTATTTATTTTAGCTAGGTAGTTATTAAATAGTTAATAACTATTTAATAACTATTCTACCTAGTTAAAATAAATACAAACTTGCCTGTAAAATAAAAATAAACCCTAAGATAGCTACAATGTAACTATTAGTTATATTGTAGCTAGCTTAGGGTTTATTTTATAGGTAAATATTTAGTTTCAAATAGGAATAATGTAGCTAATGATAGTAATTTTATTTAAATTATATTTCAATTAGGGGGTGTTAGGGTTAGACTTAGGGTTAGGGGTTAATAAATTTAATATATTGGGGGCGGCAGATTAGGGGTTAATAAATATAATGTAGGTGTCGGCGATGTTGGGGGCGGCAGATTAGGGGTTAATAAATATAATATAGGTGTCGGCGATGTTGGGGGCAGCAGATTAGGGGTTAATAAGTGTAAGATTAGTGGTGTTTAGACTCGGGGTTCATGTTAGGGTGTTAGGTGTAAACATAACTTTAGTTTCCCCATAGGAATCAATAGGGCTGCGTTACTGAGTTTTATGCTGCTTTTTCGCAGGTGTTAGACTTTTTCTCAGCCGGCTCTCCCCATTGATGTCTATTGGGAAATCGTGCACGAGCACGTACGACCAGCAGGTAAGTGAGTGGTGAGAAAAAACTGCTCGTTAGCACCGCACAGCTCCTAATGCAAAACTCATAATCTGGCCGAAAGTTTGGCTATCCTCTTCCTTTTATCCAAAATTCCTATATATTATTAATAGTACAATGGATCATTACTCATGACCTATGATTAATGTAAGTGTCTGACAAAAATATATATCCTATACTATAAAAGGCCAAGTGTGTTTGTCCGAAGCTGTCATGCGCAGTAGAGACAGCACGAGGACAAAACACCTGGCCTTAGATTCCCTACCTGATCTGCCGACTGCTGCGAGAAGAAGTGGGCATGGCCGAGCGTGCACGGGGCGTGATCGAGTGTAAAGGGGCGTGGCCTAGCGTGAAGGTTCATGAGGGGGCGGGGCCTAGCACGAAGGTACGTGAAGGGGGCGTGGCCGAGGTGGGGCCGTGAAAGGCCATGGAGAGAGCTCAAACAGCTCAAAAGAGGGGAGAGAGAGAGAGAGAGAGAGAGAGAGAGAGAGAGAGAGAGAGAGAGAGAGAGAAAGAGGGGAGATAAGGAGAGAGAGAGAGAGAGAGAGAGAGGGGAGAAAGAGGGGGGAGATGGGGAGAGAGAG